>NC_079228.1:39525780-39528280 GCF_029633865.1 Lampris incognitus | reverse complement strand
CATCCATTAGTACATCAGAAATAGGGTCCCCCACAATGAACCTCAGGTTCAAAGACAGAGTGGGAAGGAAGAAGAAGAGCAGGTATCATGGAAGACTAAGCCCTTCCCTGGGATGTACCATCGACAGACAGAAGACCTGTCTGATATCGAGAAACCCTCCTCGTGGCTAGAAAAGGCTGGACTGAAGGACAGCACAGAGGCTCTGATCATAGCAGCACAAGAACAGGCACTCGGGGCCAGATTGGTTGAGGCAGGGGTCTACCACTCCAGACAAGACCAAAGATGCAGGCTGAGCCAAGATGCCCCGAGACAGTCCAGCACTTTGTAGCAGGGTGTAAGATGCTAGCTGGGGAGGCGTACACTAAAAGGCAAACCCAAATGGCTGGGATAGTGCACAGGAACATCTGTACTGAATACAGACAGGAAGTCCCCAAGTCCAAATGGGAGACACTGCCAAAAGTGACTGAGAATGGCAGAGCTAAGATCCTGTAGGGCTTCAAGTTCTGACAAGCAGGTGCTAGCTAACCAACCAGTCACTGTGGCGGTCAACAAGCAACAGAAGACAGCAGTAGTGTTGTACCAATCCCGAGTGACGGCAACATCAGGAAGTAAGAGCATGAGAAGCCGGAGAAGTACCAAGGGAAGCACCAGATCGGATGTGGAAGGTGTAGTCCCAGTGGTAATAGGAGCACCAGGGGCTGTGACCCCCAAACTGGGAGAGCGGCTCCTGCAGATTCCAGGAACAACACCTGAGGTCTCTGTCCAGAAGAGTGCGGCCCTAGGAACCGCTAAGATGCTGCACAGGACCCTCAAACTCCCAGGCCTCTGGTAGAGGACCCGAGCATGAGGAGGACACACACCACCCGAAAAAGGCTGAGAGGGGGGATTTTGTGTGTATGTGTGTATAAGCACAGCTAGCTTAATTCCTGGGGTTAAAACATATAAATACCAAGAAGTGTGTACGTACATAGTGCAGCACGTTATTCCCCGTCTCCACACACATGTGGAGGACCTGCGGTGGGCAGGGAGAGAGTTTTCATATGCTAAGTTGACCCGTTTACCTAAAAGTGGACCGAAGGCCTGAAAACCCATCACATTTCACACCGAGAGAAGGAGAGTAAGCTGGAGGGGGAGAAAAATAGAGAGGTGGAGAGGGGATCAGTCGGGGGAACTGGGGATTTGTGAGGGGGGGGGGAGAGCGAGAGAGGGGTTGCATGAGTCAGATAACAGGCGCGCATCATCTCTCCTCTTTCCTCCCTCTATCCCTTCATATCCGTTGTTCACGCGGAATTGGGAAAACCTCGTTTTTTGCTTTCTCATCCGCCTTCAGTTCCCACGCGTCCCGGTAAGCCTGGAAAACTGTAGCCCCGGTTTAGCAGTCGTGGAAAACAACTAAAAATGATCAAATTGGTCAAATGTCCTTGAACATGTCCTCGTAGGGAAGTTGGGTTTCAAATTTGTATTTTTTGCCTGCTGAGACGTCCGCCTTCTTCTCGTGTTGAGATGTGACATCAAGTGTGTGTGAAGGCTGGGCGTCCTGTTCAGTCAGATGGTCCATTTAGAGCAGTGTTTCTCAACCCAGTCCTCAAGGACCCCCTATCCTGCATATTTCCTTTGCAACCCTGAACAGGTACCTGTTTGTAGTTATTCAACCAATCAGCAATGAATGTTGTCAGACGTTGCACACCTTGCACAATTAAGTGCTGCGAGATGATTGGTCGAGTAAGTACAAGCGGGGCTACCTATGCAGGGTTACAATGACAATCTGCAGGATAGGGGGTCCTTGAGGACTAGGTTGAGAACCACTGCTCTAGAGACTGCTTCCACTGATAGTTAATACTGGATAACACGACCTTCTGTCCAGCAACTCCTGCCATGGATGTCTAAGTTCAAGTCCTGGAAAATGTCTCTTAAAAGCGTGGTCATGAGTACTTGAGGTTAAAGGGAAGACGGGCTCATTTATTTATTTATTTTCCCCTCTAAATTTATTTCTGATTTCTCTCCCAATTTAGTGGCCAATCGATCCCTATTTTAGTTCAAACACCACCCTCGTACGGCATGCGTTCCCCAACTGCATCTCTCCGGCCGGCAGTCTCGAAGGAGGCGCCTCGAGGGGAATCCAGGCCGAACCACTGCTCCCCCCCCCCTGCTTCCCCCACCACCACCACCACCACACCACACCACACCACACCACCACCACACCACACCGACTCCCGACGACAGCATTATCAATTATCGCTGCTTCATCGAGTCCGGCCATAGTCGGATCTGACGAGACCGGGGCGTGAACCCCAGTCCCCAGTGGGCAACTGCATCGACGCAAAGCCGATGCTTAGACCGCTACAACACCGCGGACCCCGACAGGGTCATTTCTGTTAGAAGACATTCAAACGGCCCTCAGGGCCTAAGTAGGCCTCTTTGCTTGCTGTGGAGCAGGGGCGGATCTACAGGGTGGCAACAGGGGTGGCAGCTGCCACCTCTGGGACACAGTCTTGCCACC
>NC_079228.1:39485780-39523280 GCF_029633865.1 Lampris incognitus | reverse complement strand
GTTCTGGTAGTCAACTTGTTGGATGCAGGAGAAATGGGCGGGAGTAAAGATGTGAGCGCCACACTGCTATGGCCAGACGACTGGGTCAGAGGCAAGGCTTGTGGGGTGCCCCCGTCAGCGGTGGTCCGAGGAGGCACAAACTGCAAACCAGCGGCAGGGTGTTGGGCGCCCAAGGCTCGTTGATGCGCGGGTGCAACAAAGGCTATCCGGTCTGGTCCGAACCGACAGAAGGTCTACTCTGGCACTAGTCACAGAATGTTTTGGCGATGGCTACAGCAGGGATGTGTTACAACACACTGCACATGGGGCAGCATAGCCACAGACCGATCAGGGTGACTCATGCTGACCCACACTGCACATGGGGCAGCATAGCCACAGACCGGTCAGGGTGACTCATGCTGACCCTCACTGCACATGGGGCAGCATAGCCACAGACCGGTCAGGGTGACTCATGCTGACCCACACTGCACATGGGGCAGCATAGCCACAGACCGATCAGGGTGACTCATGCTGACCCACACTGCACATGGGGCAGCATAGCCACAGACCGGTCAGGGTGATTCACGCTGACCCACACTGCACATGGGGCAGCATAGCCACAGACCGGTCAGGGTGATTCACGCTGACCCACACTGCACATGGGGCAGCATAGCCACAGACCATCAGGGTGACTCATGTTGACCCACACTGCACATGGGGCAGCATAGCCACAGACCGGTCAGGGTGACTCATGTTGACCCACACTGCACATGGGGCAGCATAGCCACAGACCATCAGGGTGACTCATGTTGACCCACACTGCACATGGGGCAGCATAGCCACAGACCATCAGGGTGACTCATGTTGACCCACACTGCACATGGGGCAGCATAGCCACATAACGGTCAGGGTGATTCATGCTGACCCACACTGCACATGGGGCAGCATAGCCACAGACCGGTCAGGGTGACTCATGTTGACCCACACTGCACATGGGGCAGCATAGCCACAGACCATCAGGGTGACTCATGTTGACCCACACTGCACATGGGGCAGCATAGCCACAGACCGGTCAGGGTGACTCATGCTGACCCACACTGCACATGGGGCAGCATAGCCACAGACCATCAGGGTGACTCATGTTGACCCACACTGCACATGGGGCAGCATAGCCACAGACCGGTCAGGGTGACTCACGCTGACCCACACTGCACATGGGGCAGCATAGCCACAGACCGGTCAGGGTGATTCATGTTGACCCACACTGCACATGGGGCAGCATAGCCACAGACCGGTCAGGGTGACTCACGCTGACCCACACTGCACATGGGTCAGCATAGCCACAGACCGGTCAGGGTGATTCACGCTGACCCACACTGCACATGGGGCAGCATAGCCACAGACCGGTCAGGGTGACTCATGCTGACCCACACTGCACATGGGGCAGCATAGCCACAGACCGGTCAGGGTGACTCACGCTGACCCACACTGCACATGGGGCAGCATAGCCACAGACCGGTCAGGGTGATTCATGTTGACCCACACTGCACATGGGGCAGCATAGCCACAGACCGGTCAGGGTGACTCACGCTGACCCACACTGCACATGGGTCAGCATAGCCACAGACCGGTCAGGGTGATTCACGCTGACCCACACTGCACATGGGGCAGCATAGCCACAGACCGGTCAGGGTGACTCATGCTGACCCACACTGCACATGGGGCAGCATAGCCACAGACCGGTCAGGGTGACTCACGCTGACCCACACTGCACATGGGGCAGCATAGCCACAGACCGGTCAGGGTGATTCATGTTGACCCACACTGCACATGGGGCAGCATAGCCACAGACCGGTCAGGGTGACTCACGCTGACCCACACTGCACATGGGTCAGCATAGCCACAGACCGGTCAGGGTGATTCACGCTGACCCACACTGCACATGGGGCAGCATAGCCACAGACCGGTCAGGGTGACTCATGCTGACCCACACTGCACATGGGGCAGCATAGCCACAGACCGGTCAGGGTGACTCGCGCTGACCACTGTCCACTGTTGAAAGCACCTACGATGGGCACGCGAGTGACGGAACTGGACCTTGGAGCAGTGGAAGAAGGTCGCCTGGTCCGATGAGTCCCGTTTTCTTGTGGATCACATGGATGACTGTGTATGTGTGTGTGCAGTTTACTCGGGGAAGAGATGGCACCAGGATGCACTGTGGGAAGACGACAAGACAGTGGAGGCAGTGTGACGCTCTGGGCGATGTTCTGCTGGGAAACCTTGGACCCTGGCACTCATGTGGATTTGACACGTGCCACCTACCTAAACATCGTTGCAGACCGGGTACAACCCTTCATGGTAACGGTATTCCCTGATGGCAGTGGCCTCCTTCAGCAGGATAATGCTCCCTGCCACACTGCACAACTCGTCCAGGAACGGTTTGAGGAACATGACAAGGAGTTCAAGGTTTTGCCTCGGCCTCCAAATTCTCCACATCTCAATCTGATCGAGCATCTGCGGGATGTGCTGGACCAACAAGTCCGATCCATGGAGGCCCCACCTCGCAACTTGCAGGACTGGAAGGATCTGCTGCTGACGTCTTGGTTCCAGGTACCAGAGGACACCTTCAGGGGTCTTGTGGAGTCCATGTCTCAGAGGGTCAGTGCTGTTTTGGTGGCACACGGAGGACCAACAGCGTATTAGGCAGGTGGTCATAATGTTTTGGCTCATCAGTGATATATAGTGTGTTTGTGTGTGTGTGTGTGTGTGTGTGGGGGTGTGTAATGTGTACTTGGCTGATGCTCACTCTCCTCCATCCCACCTGCCTCCTGTGTGAATGTGTGGGGCATCTGTGATTGACATCAGTGTACTTCACTGTAAGCACAGTACATACCGGGGCGTCGGGCGGCAGAGTCCCCATCGTGTTGCCAGTCTGACACAGTACCAAACCCCGTCTAAAGACATGACCTGACTCAGACACGACCCATAGTGTTTCTGAACGTAGACCTGGACCGGCAGGTCCCTGCTTGATCCTCTGGTGGCGGTCTCTAAAGCCCCGCAGCAAATGGAGAGAAGAGAAGCGTAAGAACTTGATATGAAGTAGATGGGCTGTTAGCATGTAGCACATCATGCTAACACACGTGATAAATAAAAGTACCCTTGGCAAATAAAGACGGCGGTATTTCATAGTTATGCAAAGCACACGGTGGGATTTGACCTATGAATACTAAAATGCTGCTGCTGCTTTTGAGTGTGCGTGTGTGTGTGTGTGTGTGTGTGTGTGTGTGTGTGTGTGTGTGTGTGTGTGTGTTTGCTGAGGTCTATCCTGCTTATGACCCATTTAGGTCCTCGTGCCTGGCCAGATGAGAGAGAGAAGGTCTGAGAGACTGTTATTTACCCTTCAGCCACTCAGCCTGGGCACATCTGTGACAGCTGTCTGTCTGCCTGCCTGGCTGTCTGTCCATCTGCCTGTCTGTCTGCCTGTCTGTCCATCTGCCTGTCTGTCCGTCTGTCTGCCTGCCTGCCTGTCTGTCCGTCTGCCTGTCTGCCTGCCTGCCTGTCTGTCCGTCTGCTTAACTGTCTGTCTGCCTGTCTGTCAATCTGTCTTTGTCTGTCTGCCTACCTGTCTGTCTGCCAGCCTACCTGTCTGTCTGTCTGCCTACCTGTCTGTCTGCCTACCTGTCTGTCTGTCTGCCAGCCTACCTGTCTGTCTGCCAGCCTACCTGTCTGTCTGCCAGCCTACCTGTCTGTCTGTCTGCCTACCTGTCTGTCTGCCAACCTATCTGCCTACCTGTCTGCCAGCCTACCTGTCTGTCTGTCTGCCAGCCTACCTGTCTGTCTGCCTGTCTGTCTGTCTGTATGCTTACCTGTCTGTCTGTATGTTTGTCTGTCCACTGCGTGTTTGTTTGTCTGTCTGCCTGTCTGTCTGCCTGTCTGTCTGCTTGCCTGTCTGTCTGGTGGCGAGATGTGCTTGTATGTATATATGTATGTGTGTGTGTGTGTGTGTGTGTGTGTGTGTGTGTGTGTGAATAAGAGGTAGTAAACTGTTGCATGTTAGCATCTTTACCAGAATGTGTGTTCCTGCATATGTTGGTGTAGAAGTGAGTTGTGTGTGTGTATATGTTCATATACATGTGTGTGTATCCTTCGTGTATGTGTGTGTGTGTGTGTGTGTGTGTGTGTGTGTGTGTGTGTGTGTGTGTGTGTGTGTGTGTGTGTGTGTGTGAGGTAAAAATGTTAGTCAGTGTGTCTGTCTGTCAGTTTGCATCTAAGTGGGTGTATTTATGAGAACATGTCATGTTTGATTGTGTGTGTGTGTGTGTGTGTGTGTGTGTGTGTGTGTGTGTGTGTGTGTGTGTGTGTGTGTGTGTGTGTGTGTGTGTGTGTGTGTGTGTGTGCGAGTTAAATATAGTCGGTGTTTTGGAGACGAGAGTCGGATCCCCCGGGGTGCTGGCAGCGTCTGCAGACTCAAAGCGGCTCCGGGCGCCGGGCGAACAGGAAGTGGGGTGAGAGTGGGGAACCTGTTTATCAGTTAAACACAAATTACAAACACCCTGTCTTAGTGTAACGAAAAAAAGACCGGTTCTGCTTTTCCTCTTTCATTCTCTGGCCCTTTGGACGAGGTGTCTCTGGTTTGGTGACCATGGGGGGGGGGGAAGTTTGACGGTGCCGAAGTGGAAAAGTTCATCCCGGCAAAACATTCAGTTCTCTAAACTTTAAAACCTGCTGATGTTTTTATCACGGGTCAGCCGATTATCAGCCTGGCCGATTATCATCCTGGCCGATTATCAGCCTGGCCGATTATCAACTGGGCCGATTATCAGTCGGGCCGGTTATCAGCCTGGCCGATTATCAGCCTGGCCGATTATCATCCTGGCCGATTATCAGCCGGGCCGATTATCAGTCGGGCCGATTATCAGCCGGGCCGGTTATCAGCCTGGCCGATTATCAGCCTGGCCTATTATCAGCCTGGCCGATTATCATCCTGGCCTATTATCTTCCTGGCTGATTATCAGCCTGGCCGATTATCATCCTGGCCTATTATCATCCTGGCCGGTTATCAGCCTGGCCGATTATCAGCCTGGCTGATTATCATCCTGGCCTATTATCAGCCTGGCCGATTATCGGCCGGGCCGATTATCAGCCTGGCCGATTATCGGCCGGGCCGATTATCAGCCGGGCCGGTTATCAGCCTGGCCGATTATCAGCCTGGCCTATTATCAGCCGGGCCGATTATCAGCCTGGCCGATTATCATCCTGGCCGATTATCAGCCTGGCCGATTATCATCCTGGCCGATTATCAGCCTGGCCTATTATCAGCCTGGCCGATTATCAGCCGGGCCGATTATCAGTCGGGCCGATTATCAGCCTGGCCGATTATCAGCCGGGCCGATTATCAGCCGGGCCGATTATCATCCTGGCCGATTATCAGCCTGGCCGATTATCAGCCTGGCCGATTATCAGCCGGGCCGATTATCATCCTGGCCTATTATCAGCCTGGCCGATTATCAGCCGGGCCGATTATCATCCTGGCCGATTATCAGTCGGGCCGGTTATCAGCCGGGCCGATTATCAGTCGGGCCGATTATCATCCTGGCCGATTATCATCCTGGCCGATTATCAGCCGGGCCGATTATCAGCCTGGCCGATTATCAGCCGGGCCGATTATCATCCTGGCCGATTATCAGCCTGGCCGATTATTGGCTCCCATATTCAGTATGTTCATGATTATTGTTGGTTATTGTTTTATTCAATTGCTACTACTACCACTACTACCACTACTACCACTACTACTACTACTACTAATACTACTACTACTACTACTTTCAGCTGCTCCCATTAGGGGGCGCCACAGCGGATCATCCGTTTCCATCTCTTCCTGTCTTCTGCATCTTCCTCTGTCACACCAGCCACCTGCATGTCCTCCCTCACCACATCCATAAACCTCCTCTTTGGCCTTCCTCTTCTCCTCTTCCCTGGCAGCTCCATATTCAGCATCCTTCTCCCAATATACCCAGCATCTCTCCTCCACACATGTCCAAGCCACCTCAACTTTGTCTCTCTTGCTTTGTCTCCAAACCGTCCAACCTGAGCTGTCCCTCTAATATACTCCTTCCTAATCCCGTCGTTCTTCATCACTCCCACTTAATGTAAAGATGCAGTACTTTGGCTCTGATGCAGCCGCCTCTCTGTCTGTAGTCACCACTCTGTGGTCTCAAGCAAGTCCCGCCCACAGCACTATCTGATTGGTTACACGTCACGAGCAATAGCCTATCAACATGCATTTGCAGGCTGGAATGGCGACAGGCATGGGTGGAGGTCCATGAATACTGGGATGGCCCCCAGCGCCGTACCTGTGCCCCCGTCCAGAGGGTTAGCGGTTGTGCCGGGAAGGGCATCCCATGTAAAATTTTGCCAAATCAATATGTGGATTGACAAGACCATACCGGATCAGTCAAGGCCCGAGTTGGTGCTGTGCCCTCACAGGGTACCGATGGAAACTATGAAATCCACTGTGGCGACCCCTGAGAAACAGGGAACAAGCCAGGAGAAGAAGAAGAAGAAGATGCATTTGCAGACGGGAGCAGCTGCTGTGAGCGGGCGGAGCTGTGTTTCGAATGTAAGGCAGGCAGCCGATATTGCTGAAGTTGCAATAAGCGTCACAATCATCCACGCTGAAGTTGCAGAAAAGCCACAATCTATTTTTATCATGACAAGCATGTCCGCTTCCCCCGTTACACCACTGAAAGTGCCAGAAAGATGCACCTTGTTGCAGTGATGTATAGTCAACAAGAATACTAATTACATTTGTATAGGGGCACGGTGGCGCAGGGGTTAGCGCGGTCGCCTCACAGCAGGAAGGTCCTGGGTTCGAGCCCCGGGGTAGTCCAACCTTGGGGGTCGTCCCGGGTCGTCCTCTGTGTGGAGTTTGCATGTTCTCCTCGTGTCTGAGTGGGTTTCCTCCGGGTGCTCCGGTTTCCTCCCACAGTCCCAAGACTGTTAAAGGTCAGGTGAATCAGCCGTACTAAATTGTCCCTAGGTGGGAATGTGTGGGTGGGTGTGTGGGTGGGTGTGTCTCGGCCCTGTGAAGGCCTGGCGTCCTGTCCAGGGTGTCTCCCCGCCTGCCACCCAATGACTGCTGGGGTAGGCTCCAGCAACCCTGAGAGCAGGATAAGCGGTTTGGATAATGGATGGACATTTATACAGCGCTTTTCTCGACACCCAAAGGGCTTCACAGTGAAGGGGGTAACTCACTCCAACCATCACCAACGTGTAGCACCACCTGAGTGATATACGGCAGCCATTTTGTGCCAGAACGCTCACCGCACATCAGCTTGAGAGGGAGGAATCATTGAGCCAGTTACATGGGGGGATGATTAGCAGGCCAGATGGAGAGAGCGAGGTTGGGAATTTTGGCAGGACACCAGGGAGACCCCCTGCTCTTTGTGATAAGTACCACGGGATCTTTAATGACCACAGTGAGTCAGGACCTCGGTTTAACGTCTCCTCCCAGGGACGGCATCTCCTACAGCACAGTGTCCCCGTCACTGCGCTGGGGCATTGGGATTTGATATTTGTTGTTTCTATTAGGACCAGTGGGAAGACTGCCTCCTACTGGCCACCACCCCTTCCGGCAGCAACTCAGTTTCCCCGGGAGGTCTCCCATCCGAGTACTAGCCAAGCCCACACCTGCTTAGCTTCCATCATTTGGCAGAGCCAGGGTCCATGTTGGTATGGTGGCCGGTAACGAGATAATAGAGTTCATTTATGAACCTCCCCAATTGTACCTGGCCAATCACCCCGCTCTCTGAGCCGTCCCGGTCTCTGCTCCACCCCCTCTACTGATCCGGGGAGGGCTGCAGACTACCACATGCCTCCTCCCATACATGTGGAGTCACCAGCCGCTTCTTCTCACCTGACAGTGAGGAGTTTCGCCAGGGGGAACGTAGCACGTGGGAGGATCACGCTATTCCCCCCAGTTCCCCCTCCCCCCTGAACAGGCGCCCCGACTGACCGGAGGAGGCGCTAGTGCAGCGACCAGGACACATACCCACATCCGGCTTCCCACCCACAGACACGGGCAATTGTGTCTGTAGGGACGCCCGACCAAGCCGGAGGTAACATGGGGATTCGAACCACCGATCCCAATGTTGGTAGGCAACGGAATAGACCACCACGCCACCCGGGCGCCCCCACTGGCGTCGCATTGCTTTTCAAAGGTTTGGTTGTGTACATACTGTGTGACGGATGAGACCAGTTCTGACGTAGTCTGGGGCCGCTGCAAAGCCAAAACCTCCAAAATGAAAACGGTGAGTAAAACGATGTCATGACCGATGTTCACGTTGGGAAGTAGAAGTAGTCTGCAACAACCCAATCACGCCCACAGCCGGGCAACGTAAACGGGCGGGGAGTTTTGTCTCGGTGATGTTGGTGACGTGTCAGTAACCCCAGTGACATGCTGCAGGTCATGACGACAGGAACACACTTTCCTCCTGCCACTTCATCCATCTTCTGTTCTTCATTCCTTTTATCTCTCGCTCCTCTACATCTCTCTCTCCCCCTCTCTCCCCCTCCCTCTCTCTCTCCCTCTCTCCCTCTCTCTGAAGATGCTGACCAGCCCGTTTGAGACTGTTGAAACAGCAAAATCCCCTTTCTTTCTTTTTCTTTCTTTCTTTCTTTCTTTCTTTCTTTCTTTCTTTCTTTCTTTCTTTCTTTCTTTCTTTCCTTCTTTCTTTCCTTCTTTCTTTCTTTCTTTCTTTCTTTCTGCCAGTCTGTCCTTGATCTGAGTCAGTGGCATGTTGTGTGCAGATTCTATGGAGGAGGAGGAGGAGGAAAATGAACACATGTGAAAATGTTGTTGGGGTTCTGAAATTTAAACTAAATGTTGAGAATGTACCCAAAGGAGTTGAATCAAGTGCAACTGGACTTGGTATATATCCGTGCAGACGTTTCGCCTCTCATCCAAGAGGCTTCCTCAGTTCGTGCCTTTCTGACTAGACCAAGCTAGTCTGACTGGCAGCTGATGAGACTCAGATATTTACCCTCTTTGGAGTCGTTATCAGAGCTATAGATGTCCATGGCTCTTTGTGTTCCGATGTTTAGCAACGCCCATCGTCATCAGAGGTATTGATGTGCGTGGCTCTCAGCTCCTTTGGATAACCATGACCTGGACGAATGAGGACATTCACAGACATGTTGAGAATGTAGAATTCTGATTCCAATTACAACTCTTTACCCTTGCGGAAGTGCTGAGGGGGACATGGGAGTTTGACCAGCCATTCTACATGTGTTCTGTGGACTTGGAGAAGGCTTACGACCGTGTACCCCAGGCCACTCTGTGGGGGGTACTGCGGGAGTATGGGGTACCGGGGCAGTTGCTACAAGCCATCTGGTTCTTGTGTAACCAGAGTGAGAGCTGTGTCCGCATTCTCGGCACAAAGTCAAACACGTTTTCGGTGGGTGCTGGACTCCACCAAGGTTGTCCCTTGTCTCCGATTCTGTTCATGATATTCATGGACAGGATCTCAAGGTGCAGCCAAGGTGAGGAGTGTGTCCGTTTTGGGAACCTCAGGATTGCATCTCTGCTCTTCGCAGATGATGTGGTTTTGTTGGCTTCATCAGAACGTGACCTCCAGCGCACACTGCGGGGGGGGGGGGTTGCAGCTGAGTGTGAAATGGCCGGGACGAGAGTCAGCACCTCCAAGTCTGAGGCCATGGTTCTCTACCGGAAAATGGTGGATTGCTCCCTCCGGGTTGGGGATGAGTTGTTGCCTCAAGTGAAGGAGTTCAAGTATCTCGGGGTCTTGTTCACGAGTGAGGGTAGGATGGAGCAGGAGATTGACAGGCGGATTGGTGCAGCATCAGCAGTAATGCGGACGTTGTAGCGGACCGTTGTGGTGAAGAGGGAGCTGAGCCGGAAGGCAAAGCTCTCAATTTACCAGTCAGTCTTCGTTCCAGCCCTCACCTATGGTCATGAGCTTTGGGTAGTGACCGAAAGGGTGAGATCACGGATACAAGCGGCTGAAATGAGTTTCTCCCACGCGGTGTCTGGTGTTGTGCCAATTATCTAATTCCACTCTGACATTAAACGAGGATGAGACAAAAATCTCTTACAGTATTGTCACACAATTTTACTCTATGTTCAGGGAACAGACGCACAATAATTGCCACGACACTGGGCTCAGCCTTAGAGATAGGGTGAGGAGCTCGGACATCCGGAGGGAGCTCGGAGTAGAGCCGCTTGCTCCTTCACATCAAAAGGAGCCAGTTGAGGTGGTTCGGGCATCTGATTAGGATGCCTCCTGGGCACCCTCCTTCGGAGGTTTTCCAGGCACATCCAACTGGGGGGAGACCCAGAACTCGCTGGAGGGACTACATGTCCAATCTGGCCTGGGAACGGCTTGGGCTCCCCCAGGAGGAGCTGGAGGGCGTTGCTGGGGAGAGGGACGCCTGGAGTGGCCTACTTAGCTTGCTGCCACCACAACCCGACCCCGGAGAAGCGGCTGATGATGAGATGAGGTGATGAGGTGAAATTACCTTCATTCATTACCCAAACCGCTTATCCTTACTCGGGGTGGCGTGGATGCTGGAGCCTCCCAGCAGTCACTGAAATGTCAATTCCCTGATTTTTCACTCTTCTCTCCTCGGTGTCGTCCTGCTGTTGACAATAAGTGCTCAGCATAATTAATCATACGGAATCATTTGTTCTGGCTGCTTTGAAGGAACACGATCTAAACTCGTTTAAAGGTGCCGCATGTGATGCTTGACAGCAAATCAGTTGTGAGAAATTACAAGTTCATCTCAGTATCTTCCTAGAAACAGGACTAGACCATACACTCACTCTACATTAAGGATTTTCCTAGGAAATTTGTTGATTTTCCTAGGATGATCTGTGGTACCTTTACCTCTGCACGTGTCTCTACCCATCTACCCATCCCTGTCTGCCATTCTCTTTGTCTAACTGTCTGTCTGCATGTGTCTTTGCCCTGCTCTTTCTGTCTTCTGCTCTCCATCCTTGTCTGTCTGTCTCTCTGTCTGTCTGTCTTTCTGTCTCTCTCCTCTGTGAGTCGTGTGTGCACAAGAACTAAATTAACTTCTCTGTTCGCTTCACCTCTCGTTCTGTTTCTGTGTTTTCTGGCTCTCCCTCCTCTTCACTCCCCGCTGCTCCTCATCAGCCACTCCTCACGTCTCCCCTCCTCTCCCCGCCGTTCCTCTCTCACTTTTCTCACTCTTCCTCCTCCCAACCTCCGTCCCCCCTCCCGTCTTTCACTCCTCCCCACGTGTCTTCTTCTAAGCCTAAATCCCCTCCCTCCCTCTCTTATCCTCCCTCCCCTCCTCTTCATCTCTCTCCTCTCTTTCCCTTCTCCCTTTTCGGCTTTCTGATTGCTTCAACACCTTTTTTTACTCTCTTGTGAAACCCCTTCTCTTATTCACTGAACACACACACACACACACACACACACACACACACACACACACACACACACACACACACACACACACACACACACATATACACACACACCTTTTCCTGGTGGAATTTCACTGAAGTCGCTGTTGTCACAGCAACAAGATAATGACATTGAGAGTATTCAAGACGTGCTGTGTTGGAAGTTAGGGGGATTTCCAATCAGGTTTGGTGCTGGGCAAACATATCACACACACACACACACACACACACACACACACACACACACACACACACACACACACACACACACACACACACACACACACACACACACAAAAACATCAACGTACAGCCACATATACAGGGGCAAACGCACACTGATGCAGAGAGGGACACAAACACACATACACAAAAACACAGTCAAAACCAGACACACTGAAGTACACACATGCACGGACGCACAACTGCATGCATGTGTGCATGCAGATACAGTTACACAGACTAGCAGTGACGCGGGCAGTTCACGAGCAAGAACCACACCACAACAATGTGAGCTGCCGGGTTTAATGTGGAGAAGAAGAGGTGGACGATGGGGATGAGTGGTGAAAGTGAGGGTGAGGACGGACGTGGAGGAGATGGTTAGGTGGTCTGGCACATCTGGACATGCGGTGACTGGGGAGAAGGAGGCTCGGGGTGGGGGTTCCGCCCGAGGTGACGGTTTTCCTGAGCCGACTGTGGGACCCCCCCAAAAAGTCGGATTAGATGGAGCTGAGGTGAGCATGGGCTTGGTGGGGTCATTGAGGCGACTGCGGATATAAAAACGCCATGCCTGAGACGCCCGGCGATCGAGACTTGAATTGTTGGATTTGAGACGCCCAGTCTGGCTGCTGTGGAGGCCGCTCGGATGCGGAACGAGTGGATAGAATAGTGATCTGGGGACGCGCCGAAGATGCAAAGAATTTGCCGGAAATGCTTGCTAAACCAGAATCTGGTGGCCATTTTCCCCAGGTTCGGTAAGAAAGAGTGGGTCTTGAGGTGAGGTGTTTGCAGCATACCTGGGACAGACACAGTTAGATAGCAGCTCGTATGGACTGAGGTAGGAGTCTAGACGGAAGATGTAGCTGGGAAGTGAAGCATCCATCCATCCATTATCCGAACCGCTTATCCTGCTCTCAGGGTCGCTGGAGCCTATCCCAGTAGTCATTGGGCGGCAGGCGGGGAGACACCCTGGACAGGCCTCCAGGCCTTCACAGGGCCCACACACACACAGGGACAATTTAGTACAGCCAATCCACCTGACCTACATGTCTTTGGACTTTGGGAGGAAACCGGAGCCCCAGGAGGAAACCCACGCAGACACGGGGAGAACATGCAAACTCCACACAGAGGACGACCCCAAAGGTTAGACTACCCCGGGGCTCAAACCCAGGACCTCCTTGCCGTGAGGCGACCGCGCTAACCACTGCTCCACCGTGCCACCCGAGAAGTGAAGCATCTAATTGGTCAGTTTTATTTCTCCGGAGTGTGACTATGAGAGAGTCGGGAGTGTGAATAGTGATGTCTGACAGACTGGGATGAAGAGATGGATTATAGGTAGAAGAAGTTGGAGTGAATTCAGGGAACCATAGGAAGCTGGAAAAGGCCAGCAAGAACACGGATTCTAAGGTTAGGTCAGCTGAGGGTGACGAGTAGCCTGAGCGTAGCGAAAGGATGCAGATGCTGAGAAGATAAGTGTGGTTATCCTAACTGGGCGTTTGTCAGAGCCTGGAAGACGGCCAAACAGTGCACCAGCCCATCGAAGAGAGGAGAAGGACACCAGCTGAACCAGTGGGGATCCCATATGTGGCGGGAGTGGCGGGACAGTTGAGACGTGTATTTTCAATGCACCGTGTCTCAGTTGCTTTCAAACCCCAAAACACGCTGCGCCAGAAATTGGTCCACCCCAAGGACCGGGTCCCCCTCCAAGGACGGGGTCCCCCTCCAAGGACCGGCCCCCCCCCCAAGGACCGGGTCCCCCATCACAAACAGAGCAATATAGGATTCCTGTAACTTGTACATTGTGGAAACTAAACAGACGCTGGCACAACACAGGAGAGCTGGCGTGGCGCCAGGTTTAGAGGATCAATATTGTAATATTCAGTCTGTGCTATTCCTAAGACCCCCGCATACGGGTTTTATTTAGACTTTTTGGTAACACCTTAGCATGGGGAACATAAAAAAACTTATGTACTAGTGAATTAGTAATGATCAAGATGTCACTTTAGTATGGGGAACATATTCTAAGTAACAAAAACTTAATGTAGAGCAATTTAACACTATGAACACTTGTAGTTTTGTGTGTTGTTATGTAAGAACTACATATTCATTAAGTGTTAGTAAGGGAGAATAACTCTTCTTGTGGTACTACCACCTTATAAAGGCCATACTAAGCAAAGCATATTGAGATGGTACTACTAATAAGCAATACTTCTGAGGTTATAGAGGGGAAACTCATAGTTAATGGCTTACTGGTTGTACAATAAGGCCATGCAGAATAAGGCATTAATGAGTACGTAACAATGACCAATTAAGAGCCAATATGTTGCTAATTTGCATGCTAATAAGCACCTAATTAATGGTGACTACGTTCCCCATACTAAAGTGTTACCGACCTTTCTTGTCCATTTATTATTTTTATTTTAAGTTGCATATACGTACAGCCAAGAAAGTTGTGTAAATTCCTTTTCACTCCTCGTCACTAGATGGCGGTAGTGACCCCGTTGGGCAGAACGTGAGCGAGTTTTTCCTCAGTTGCGAACAAGTTTCCGTTCACGTCTGCGGCTATTACTCCGCTGCGAATGACGTCGCATCTAAGCGTCTTTCTTTTGTTATTTACAGGTAAGAAAGCATGGTAAACGGAGCGTGTTGTTGTTGTCGGTTTAGTAAATAGTGTTCCCAATGTGTGTGTTCATCTTTTAATACAGGCAATCACGACGAACACGCCGCTAGCTTTACGAGGCCTCGCTGACCGCCTCGCCCCCGTTAGCCGCTAGCGCTAGTTAGCTTGCTGGGTCGCCGCTTCCTCGGTTTGGCAGGCTGGCGTGCGAGCTGTTTCTTGTCGTTATTCACTGCTAGGGGACATGTGGGGTTTATTGTGTTTGAGTTGTGAAGAAGTTTCTGTTCACGTCGGCAGCCGTGCCTCCGCTACGAACGACATCGCATCTAAATGTCTTTTATTTACGGTTACAAACTGAAAACTTTTCAAATTCAAGTATGTGGCATCAGATTGCCACTCGTGTCATCAGTCTGCATCTGTTACTCTAACACGTCAGGCCAGGACCCCGCAGTCTACACCCATCTACAGGCCAGGACTCCACAGTCTACACCCATCTACAGGCCAGGACCCCGCAGTCTACACCCATCTGCAGGCCAGGACTCCGCAGTCTACACCCATCTACAGGCCAGGACCCCGCAGTCTACACCCATCTACAGGCCAGGACTCCACAGTCTACACCCATCTACAGGCCAGGACTCCACAGTCTACACCCATCTACAGGCCAGGACTCCACAGTTTACACCCATCTACAGGCCAGGACTCCACAGTACACCAGGGGTGGGCAGTCTTCTCCAGAAAGGGCCGCCAGTGGGTGCAGCTTTTTGTTCCAACCAAGCAGCTACACACCAGATCCCACTAATCAACCGGTAGGGTATTTGCTGAGGAACTTGATCCGGAGACCCAGTTGTGTAACTGCTTGGTTGGAACAAAAACCTTCACCCACACTGGCCCTTCCTGGAGAAGATTGCCCACCCCTGGTCTACACCCATCTACAGGCCAGTGGCCACTCTTTCAAGGATGAGGATGTGCACATCCTTGATAGGAAGGAACACTGGTTTGAACGGGGAGTCAAAGAGGCCATTTATGTGAAGAGGGAACGACCATCCCTGAACCGGGGGGGGGGGGGGTAAGAGTACATCTGTCACCATCTTACAATGCAGTGATTGCAAACATTCCCCAATCCTCTGTGAACAGTACACATGGCCATTATAACTCTAGTTAATGGTCACAGTAATTTGCATATGAAACTGGTCGTTGGTTTGGGTCGTAATGCCACTGTATTGTTTATAAGGGTGGGGACACCTGCAGCCACTGTATTGTTTATAAGGGTGGGGACACCTGCAGCCACTGTATTGTTTATAAGGGTGGGGTACCTGCAGTCACTATATTGTTTATAAGGGTGGGGTACCTGCAGTCACTGTATTGTTTTTAAGGGTGGGGACACCTGCAGTCACTGTATTGCTTATAAGGGTGGGGTACCTGCAGTCAGCTGAGACTGAAGAGGTCACTTAAATCAGTGTTTCTCAACCTTTTTGGGGTCCTGGACCCCCTGCGTATTTTGGATCTACCCTGAGGACCCCTCCACCTGGTCTTGGGGGAGGGGGGTTGCAATTTGATAGAAACAGTAGAAACTGCATTTTAAATTGCATTATAGCATTTATTCACTCTTTGGGGCAAAAATAAGAGCTTTCAGTTGTAACTTAGATATAGTTAACAAAACAGAATTCTTATGCAGTAACTTTCAGATATATGTAACAAAACAGAATATGTATTCAGTAACTTTCAGATATATGTAACAAAACAGAATATGTATTCAGTAACTTTCAGATATATGTAACAACAGAATTTTTATGCAGTAACTTTTAACAATGCGAACGGGAGTGAGATCTCTTATTAAAATACAATAAATTACACTTGTGAAACAGGTGTAATTAGAGAAAAAAGTCCTGTTACCCTTTATGGTTTAGGTAGATAAAGGTCTCAGTCACATTTGAGTAAAATAATCCTATTTCTATAAATGTCATAGGATCTTTTTAAAGATATTTTATTTTCACGGACCCCTTGCAATTACACCACGGACCACTAGTGGTCCGCGGACCCCCGGTTGAGAAACACTGACTTAAATGATGGTGACGCTTCTCTCTCAATGAACGTCGTGTCCTGATGAACTGGTTCAACTTCCTGGGGTTTCCTTACCTGGATTACTGAGCATGCATCAAGACTGGGATTTAGATGTGTTTTGGTCCCACAATTAAAGAAATGTGCAGCATCATCTCTCAAACTGATTGAAAAAATTAATGTGTCCTAGCTTGTCATTAACAAAGCTGGCTTGGCCTTGGAGGTAGTCATTATTTAGAAAGTCTATCACCCGAGTGTGTATGTGTGTGTGTGTGTGTGTGTGTGTGTGTGTGTGTGTATAACTATTATAAAGGATTAATCAGTTCTCAGGGTGTGTTGATCTTCAACATTGTTCCTCTAACTGAATTTGTGGTTTCTATCTGAGTGCTAACCTCTGCTGTTCATCAGTATGAATGACAACAACAAATGAAAACACAAGACAAAAAAACTTGAGTTGAACGGGAGCAGATACACCGCATGTTGGCCGACATCTGTCATTTTCAAACCTTCAACAGATCGCAATTTGCTGAGCCAAGTCTTTTTGGAGGGAGGATGCATGAGTCTGGAGTACGGCGGAGACGTGAGTCTTTCAGTTTGTTTCAGTCAACCACCACATAGCGAACCATATGGACACTTCCTCATCACATGCTGCATAAAGGCCCAAACCATATGGACACTTCCTCATCACATGCCCCATAAAGGCCCAAACCATATAGACACTTCCTCATCACATGCTGGATAAGGGCCCAAACCATATGGACACTTCCTCATCACATGCTGAATAAAGGCCCAAACCATATGGACACTTCCTCATCACATAAAGGCCCCAAAATACACATAATCCCTTTAGTTCATCAAATAAACACTGTTAAAAAATGGATCCTTAGCATGTTTTTTTGGGGGGGGGTTCCCCCCATTTTCTCCCCAATTGTACTTGGATGGCCAATTACCCCACTCTTCCGAGCCATCCCAGTCGCTGCTGCACTCCCTCTGCCGATCCGGGGAGGGCTGCAGACTACCACATGCCTCCTCCGATACACGTGGAGTCGCCGGCCGCTTCTTTTCACCTGAGAGTGAGGAGTTTCACCAGGGGGACGTAGCGCGTGGGAGGATCATGCTATTTCCCCCAGCCCCCCCCGGGCCCCCCGAACAGGTGCCCCGACCGACCAGAGGAGGCGCTAGTGCAGCGACCAGGAAACGCACCCACATCCGGCTTCCCACCCGCAGACACGACCAATTGTGTCTGCGGGTGGGAAGCCGCAACAACAAGCTGGAGGCAACACAGGGATTCGAACCAGCGATCCCCGTGTTGGTAGGCAACGGAATAGACCAGGGATAGGCAACATGGTCCAGAAAGGTCCGGTGTAGGTGCAGGTCTTTGTTCCAACCAAGCAGTTACACACCTGATTCTAATAGTCAACCAATAGTCTTTGCTAAGGACCTTGATTTGTAGACTCAGGTGTGTAACTCCTTGGTTGGAACAAAGACCTGCACCTACACCGGACCTTTCTGGACCATGTTGCCATGTTGCCTGTCCCTGGAATAGAATGCCATGCTACCCGGACGCCCACAGCATGTTTGAATTAAACCTTTGCTATAGTGTTTGAAATCACACCTACAGATTTTAATGTTTAATCAGCGCCAGACTGAACCAGAGCAACATAATGTCAATGAATGAGCCCACATAGCATTTATATTCCTGAAACGCATCACACACTGTCATCATCATCAATCTTATCATCATCATCCCCCGTCAAAGCCACACCAGCATCTCTCTGCAGTGTATTGATTCAGATTTCCATGCTTTCCTCCTCACGTGTGCATTTCAATGTACAGTGATGCTGCTATATATAACTCCTCTCATGTACTGGATATCCCTGCAAGGGAGCTAAAAATAGATGTGTGTGTGTGTGTGTGTGTGATGGGGGAGGGTGATAGACCCCGTAGGAATAAGAACAGAAGAAGGGAGGAGGGGTGGAAGGAGCAGTGGGGGTCTTTTCTCCTGTTCTGGTGCTTTACTGTCTTGTGCTCTTGCCCCCACATCCAGTTCTACCACTTTTATTTCTGAATTTGTGCTCATGAATTTTGATTTTTTTTCTTTTGTAATAACTAAAAAACAGCGTACGTAGCTTTGAAGCACAACTACGGTTAGCCTCACATGTGACCCCATCTCTTCATAACCTTCTGTTACCTACCCACAGATGGGGGTCACATAATCTTACCATAAGCAGCAATGAGAAATGAATCAAAAAGCTATTATTTTACTGCACAGCAGAGACGTTGGGGATCATGTTGATACTTTTGAAAATACTATAGCTGATGAAAACAGGTAAAAAATAGCTTTTTGATTTAGCTGCCTATGGCACATTTATGTGAGCCCATCTCAGGCTAACGGGGTTATGAATAAATGAGGTCACATATGAGGCTAAACTCTTGTGAGATTAAAATATGAATGGTAGCAAATAAAGGTTCATCATCACCGGCGGTCACTCGGGGTCGAGTATGACCGTCCCTCCTCTGGGTCCCTCTGGGTCTTCAGGTGGTGTAGAGGCTGATCCTGGAGCTGCATAATGGGAGGACGCCTGCGCGTGGGAGCTTTTTTTTTGTTGTTGACCCCCCCTTTCTCCCCATTTGTACTTGACCAATTACCCCACTCTTCCGAGCCATCCCGGTCTCTGCTCCACCCCCTCTGCCGATCCGGGGAGGGCTGCAGACTACCACATGCCTCCTCTGATACATCTGGAGTCGCCAGCCACTTCTTTTCACCTGACAGTGAGGAGTTTCGCCAGGGGGACGTAGCACACGGGAGGATCACGCTTTTCCCCTCAATTCCCCCTCTCCCCTGAACAGGCGCCCCAACCGACCAGAGGAGGCGCTAGTGCAGCGACCAGGACACATACCCACATCCAGCTTCACACAGACACGGGCCAGTTGTGTCTGTAGAGATGCCCAACCAAGCCGGAGGTAACACGGGAACAAGGTACG
Source organism: Lampris incognitus (assembly GCF_029633865.1). Taxonomy (NCBI): domain Eukaryota; kingdom Metazoa; phylum Chordata; class Actinopteri; order Lampriformes; family Lampridae; genus Lampris; species Lampris incognitus. The sequence continues at coordinate 39,503,973 of NC_079228.1, read as the reverse complement.
GGATCACCGGGGATCCCCATGTTGGTAGGCAGCGCAATAGACCGCTACGCTACCTGGACGCCCATGACAGCTTTTTACGTGGAGTGGCTGGTGTGCCTGCAGCCACCATACGGTCCTTGGCAGGGGTTGGCCAGAGTCCAAAGGCATGGAGAACCAAGACAATCGGGGACCACCCTCTGTTGCAGCCCTCATCTGCCTTCACTGCCGTTGTGACCTGGAGACATCTTCCACCAGTTCCACCGTCGAGGTCTTTGTTGGATCGCACTTCATCTGGAACCTCCCGCTTGACGTATCCAACTTGGGTGACCCTACCAGAAAAAAACTCCGGACGCCATAGCTCTTGGGATCATTGGTACATTCAAGCTTCTCCACCACGGCAAGATGGCGATCAAAAAGAAGAAATAGTGTTAACACCGTTTTTTCACTCACAAGTAAATGTTTCAACATGTGAATATGTAAATAGTCCACTAGCTAAACTCTGTGATGAAGCTTTTAACCTGTGAACCTGGGGGCATGAACCGATTATCGTTTCCTTGTAGGCTCTTACATTAGCGTTAGCATGCGTGGTGCTATGAGATATGGAGACGTGTTAACATCTCGTCTCTGTTGTTGAGAAACGGCAGTGATCTGTCCTTCCCATAGAAAACAACTGAAAGGGAAAGAGACTCCCAATGACCAAACAAATGAGACGGGCTCATCTGTCCTGCCTGAGCATTCGGATTTCACAGAGAAATGCCTGGATCTCATTCTAGATGGGATTTGAACTGGTGGCCCTCGTTATACTGGGGCTTTTTTCTCTTCAATTTAAACATTTTTGGCGGCAAAAAGAAGTTTAGATGGACCTTTGATTATAGCCGTGAGGTAATCACAAGTATGGTCATTTGAACTAGGAATCGAGTTTGTGGGAGTAGGTCTCCAAGTCCGAGTTACTTTCAGAAAACATTACCCAGAATCCAAAATCCAGATTTTGTTGTTTTTTTTCTGCAAGGAAAACTTGTGTTGTTTTCAACCTTGTATTTTAGATTCCAAGCTCCAACCAAGCTATCACAAGTTTGCATTTTACTCACAAATCAAAATTAAATCAAACATTGTGTATCAGTATCGTGTCTTCACCCATAAATATAACATCTTAACATCATAGCACAGGCCTCAACTTAATATACTACTACTACTACCACTACTACTACTACCACTACTACTACTGCTACTACTACTATAAACCCTACTACTGTTCCCATTAGAGGTCGCCACAGCGGATCATCCGTTTCCATCTCTTCCTGTCCTCTGCATCTTCCTCTGTCACACCGGCCGCCTGTATGCCCTCCCTCACCACATCCATAAACCTCCTCTTTGGCCTTCCTCTTTTCCTCTACCCCAGCAGCTCCATATTCAGCATCCTTCTCCCAATATACCCAGCATCTCTCCTCCACACATGTCCAAGCCATCTCAATCTCCCCTCTCTTGCTTTGTTTCCAACCCGTCCAACCTGAGCTGTCCCTCTAATATACTCGTTCCTAATCCTGTCCTTCTTCATCACTCCCAATGAAAATCTTATCATCTTCAACTCTGCCACCTCCAGTTCCACCTCCTGTCTTTTTGTCACCATCTCCAAACCATACAACATAGCTGGTCTCACTACCATCTTGTAAACCTTCCCTTTAACTCTTGCTGGTACCCGTCTGTCGTAAATCACTCCTGACACTCTTCTCCACCCACTCCACCCTGCCTGCACTCTCTTCTTCACCTCCCTTCCGCACTCCCCGTTACTTTGGACTGTTGACCCAAAGTATTTAAACTCATACACCTTCATCACCTCTACTCCTTTCATCCTCACCACTCCACTGTCCTCTCTCTCATTCACGCATAGGTATTCCGTCTTGCCTCTATTGACTTTCATTCCTCTTTTCTGCAGTGCATACCTCCAACTCTCCAGGCTCTCCTCAACCGGCACCCTACTCTCACTACAGATCACAATGTTATCCGTGAACATCATAGTCAACGGAGACTCCTGCCTGATCTCGTCTGTCAACCTGTCCATCACCACTGCAAACAAGAAAGGGCTCAGAGCCGATCCTTGATGTAATCCCACCTCCACCTTGAACCCATCCGTCATTCTTTCCGCGCACCTCACTACTGTCACACTGCCCTCATACATATCCTGCACCACTCCTACATACTTCTCTGCCACTCCTGACTTCCTCATACAATACCCCACCTCTTCTCTCGGCACCTTGTCATATGCTTTCTCTAAATTCACAAAGACACAGTGTAACTCCTTCTGGCCTTCTCTATACTTCTCCATCAACATTCTCACGGCAAACATCACATCTGTGGAGCTCTTTCCTGGCATGAAACCATACTGCTGCTTGCTAATCGTCACCTCTCCTCTTAACCTAGCGTCCACAGCTCTCTCCCATGGAGTAGTGGAAGCTAGGTTGAGGCCTCAACGTAAAAACGTATTCTGTTTCAGTGATCAATTCCACATCAATATTCACTGAAAGAGTCAGCACATTGGTTCAGGAAATAAAGCTGTTCATTCATAATAGATGTTTGGCGACAGGCATGGGCTCAAGTCCATGAGTACTGGGATGGCATTCAGCGCTTCACCTGTGCCCCCATCCATAGGGTTAGTGGTTGTGTCAGGAAGGGCATCCGATGTAAAATTTTGTCAGATCATTATGCGGCTTGACAAGACCATACCAGATCGGTCGAGGTTCCATACGGGTTCGTCTGAGGCCCGGGTTAACAACGGCCACCATTGTGCTATTTAATTAGAAACTACCTTGAGCATATTGATCATGGAAAGCTATTTTAAGACTAATGTCTGGGTTGCTGGGGTTAGCCCTTTACTTTTTCTGCATTTATTAACTATTGCTTGCTTTTTCTACATGAATTGAATTCTCTCATTCCACCAGGGACATTCGTATCGATTACATGGCATTTACTGTAGCCTCCAGCATCACCCTTTTGCTTAACTATGCAATAAAAGGGACAGGGCGAAAATACTGAGATAACAAACTATTAACGTGTTTTAATCGATGGAAAAGCTCACAGTAACATCTTAGAAATAAACCTCCCTTCATACTTCATGCTCTTACTACAGTGCAGTTTTATGTTCTTATACTTTCAGTGCTTTAGTAAAATAAGCAAGCTGTATGACTGGCAAAGTACTGCAGTAAATCCACAAATAAATATGTAAATTGCTGAATCTACATGCCTGATTCTACTTAGCTTGATTTGAGTTATAAATTTACACCAGAAAGATAAAAGTATAAAGTCATCAACCATGGATACCTCTTTATTTAGTTGGGTGAATGGGTTTACTTCCTGCACTGCTGATATCTGCACCTCCACCCTGTAATGAGGCCGTCATCAAGCATCACCTGTGAAATCAAATCCCACGTTTTAAACTGCATTTCTCAGGAGCAAGGACAACATTAGTCATATGTCGGGGACTCTGTAACGTGGATATTTGAGAGCGTATCAGAGGTTGAGAGGTTTTTGAATAAGGCAGCATCAGCCCGGCATAAGGACTCTCAAATGAACCCTCTGGTCTTTGGAATTAAGCTCCGGGTTTTGGATTCTCAGGCATCAACAAACCAATTTCTGTCTCCATCTGGAGAAATCTGTCATGGATGTTTACCGCCTTGAATCCTGCCGGCACGAGAAGGGCAGCTGCCACTGCCATGTATACCCTGAAAATAACTAAATAAATAGATAAATGCGATGTTAACTCCTTATAATCAGTAGCTGTAGTGATTAATACATGAGTGGCAGGGCCCTATTACTTATTTATTAACCAGTATTTACAGCTATTCATTATCAAGTGTGGCCACGTGACTAATCACATCCAGTTTAACTAGGAAACATTAATGTATTGGGAATAAACCTTAATGGGATGTACTTTGAGTGAGAACCTTAAGTCAGATATAAGAGCTTGTAAGAGCCCTATTACTCATTAATTTACCCCTGTGTTTACAGCCGTTCATTATGAAATGTGACCGATGTAATTTAGCAGAAAAAACGCCATGCTGTCATCTTGAGTTAAGGCTGGAGTGCAGGACTTTTACATATGTCCATGACATTCAAGCCCTTGCCAGACGAGTTCACACAACGATGATTAAGCCTATCACCGCCAGGTATATCTCTCTCTCTCTGTATTCCGCAGTATACAGGAGTTTTCAATCTGGTGTCTGAGGCCACTTTCCCGCGCTAGCGCACCGGCAGTGATGCGTAGTCGGCATATTACGTCATCCAGCAGTGGTTGTTGCTTCTAGTGCCGCCTCTGGTCGGTCAGGGCGCCTGTTCGGGGGGGGGGTGTAACTGGGGGGAATAGCGTGATCCTCCCACGTGCTACGCCCCCCTGGCGAAACTCCTCACTGTCAGGTGAAAAGAAGCGGCTGGCGACTCCATGTGTATCAAAGGAGACGTGGTAGTCTGCAGCCCTCCAGGGATTGGCAGAGGGGGTGGAGCAGCAACCGGAAGAGTAGGGTAATTGGCCGGATACAATTTGAGAGAAAAGGGGGGGGGGCAGTGGTTGTTGCTTTGCCAGAGCTGAACTTCCAAAACAAAAAAACAAAAACCTGAACTTCCGTGTGACGAAAGCGTTTGCCTGCCTCTGATTGGCTTGCCTTCAGGGCAAAAAAGGCGATCAACGACGAAGACAAACACTGATATCCATCGGTGTAGCTTTTGCTCATTGGAGAGCGCCCCAAGAAGAGAAGTAATTGCTCGCACTGCCAGAAGGGGGAGGCAAATTTCCGTACTGCAGGTTTAACATAAAATAAGAAATGAACGACTGAGAGGAGAACAACATTGGCGACTTCGAGAAACGCTGCATTGGTATCCCCCCAGATAGCAAGATTGCTGTGGCCCGGACCCGTCCCACACCGACACTTTCATCCGGACCAGACACCGCGTGGAATGAGGGCACTTGGGCGGTCCACTCCTGTTTGCCAGCTTTGGGCCAGAACCAAGCCATAGCAATGCAGCATGTGCCACATATTTGCCAAAGGTGGCCCATATTTGTTTTGTGATATTTGGGCCATATTCACCATTTACCACACGGGCCACTTCAGGGTCACATCCAGATCACATGTTGCCCAGGGCACCGCATCTTTGCCAAAAAAGGCCCACATTTGATTTGGCATATTTGGGCCATATTTGCTATTATACATGTGGGCCACGTCAGGCTCACATCCATTTTGTCAGGGCCAGAAGAAGGCCATCAGTGCCGCATCATTGTCTGAAGTGGCCCACATCCGGGTGCTATCTGGGCCAGATATGTTGGTTTGATTGACTATAAGGAGCGTTTGGCCCAGTTCTGGAATAAACAGTTAAAGTAGGCCATGGGCCTCCTCGCCGTTAACATGGCGGTGAGTGTGTGTGTATGAGTCATACGTCAATTCATAAAGGGCCCTCCGCTTCCGCGAACAGCTGAGTTTTTTTTCATGTGGCCTATGAGCGTACGCTCAGGAGCCAGCGTCCGGGGCCCCGGGCTGTCATCCGCTCTCACGTGGTGTGTTACTTTTAATGGATCAGTAGACATCCGAGAGAAAACCCACCAGCCCTTTATAAACCATGGGAAATATCAATTTCCTTGCTGAACCACTCCAGTCCACATTGTGCCGTTGGCGGCGCTTCACGACTGTCCGTACGTCCCAGTCATTAGATTCAGATAGGAAATTAGACACGTTGTTTCAGCGTACTCGTTTTAAAGCTCCTTCTGAAACAGAACAATAAAAAACCCTTACATTTTATATTGTTTTGCTTGCATCAAATCGTTCGTATCACTGTTGCGCCAATTAGAATCAACTGCTTTTAACAAGTGCAGAGCTCAAAAAAGTTATATCCTATGAAAGAATATAGCTTAGAATAAAATATACATTTTCATTTGCTAAAGTAATCATTAAACTGGTGATGATTGTTCAAATGAGAAGGTGGGATGTGGTCAGCAGAGTCACCTCACAGTTAGCAGGTGCTGGGTTTGACCTAAAGCCATACTGTACAGTGTATTCGTGCCACCGACTGCAATAGAAACAAATAGATACCATCAGGGTGTGAGCTACGGCGGAGCCACTGGGAGCTCGGCGCCCTCCAGAAAGACACGAGTTGCCCTGAAAATATGATTGGGGGAAGGAGGTGGGGTCTCTGACATCGCAATTAACAAAACATTTTTGCAAAACATTTTTTCTCATCTCATCATCAGCCGCTTCTCCATGGTCGGGTTGCAGTTGCAGCAAGCTAAGTAGGGCACTCCAGACCCCAGCAACGCCCTCCAGCTCCTCCTGGGGGATCCCACGGCGTTCCCAGGCCAGATTGGACATGTAGTCCCTCCAGCAAGTTCTGGGTCTACCCCGGGGTCTCCTCCCAGTTGGACGTGCCCGGAAAACCTCCAAAGGAAGGTGCCCCTCTGCTGATCCGGGGAGGGCTGCAGACTGCCACAAGCCTCCTCCCGACACATGTGAAGTCGCTTATTTTCACCTGACAGTAAGGAGTTTGCCAGGGGGACGTAGCGCGTGGAAGGATCACGCTATTCCCCCCAGTTCCCCCTCTCCCCCAAACAGGCCCCCCGACCGACCAGAGGAGGCGCTAGTGCAGCAACCAGGACACATACCCACATCCGGCTTCCCACCCGCAGACACGGCCAATTGTGTCTGGAGGGATGCCCGACCAAGCCGGAGGTAACACGGGGATTCGATCCGACGAGCCCCCTGTTGGCAGGCAACGGAATAGTTTTTTTCTTGCTCCGTTGACGTTGCATTTGACTCATCTTTCTTTTTTGGCAGTAAATTATTGCACTAAGCCCCCCTCTGATGTATATGCCCCCAGAGCAAAAAGTGAGCTCCCTGAAAGCTGCGGTATATTTCACACACTGTATAACATAATATCATCAGTTTATACTGTCGTCACAGTACATCCAGTACTTCCCCTTATCTGTGTAGATTTAACTTCTACCCGTTTTAACCCCTAAAGGCTTAGTCGCGGCCGGGGGATCCAGGATCGGAGAGAGGGGGATGTTACTGGTTTCAAGTGGTCGACCCATTTTGAGGCCAAACCCTTGTACTGGTTTTCCCGGGAGCAGATCGTATAGAGTCGTGACTGAATGTAGGCCACGGACTCTAGCTATCAGTTTCTACTCTGTAATCACAACCGACACAGTATCCTACGGAGACCTTACAGCAAACATCACATCATGTCAGGCTGTTGGTCTGCCTTCCCTTCATTTCAGTGAAAGGTAAACTTCATGTATGGAGTACACCGCTACACCCATTGCTGCACTAGTGTGTATTTAACCCATATACATGTTTCATATTTTTGTCTCTCACAGGATATTGAAACAATATCAGCATACCTGTCCGCCTGTGTATGCATGTTTGGAAGTGTGTGTGTGTGTGTGTGTGTGATAGCAATTTATCCCACCTGCAAACCCCGACAACACACACACGCACACACACACATGCACGCACGTACGCACACAAACACACTAATAGAGTGACTCACAGGCCAGTGCAACCTACTGTATTAGTCTGTAGGCCGCCAGGGGCTGATGGAGCCACTCAGCCATGAAAGGGGGTATGGAGGCGTCACACACACACACACACACACACACACACAGTAACATGCATAATTCAGAGATAAAGAATGCAAAACAACACGTCTACATGCGCACACACACACACACACACACACACACACACACACACACACACACACACACACACACACACACACACACACACAGACCAGGACACACGTGCATACAGATAGAAGAATTCACACACCATTTTGTGTGCATGTATTTGCTTGTGTTTGGTCTGTTGTGTGTTCTGCATGTGTGTGATTTTGTGTGTATCTCTGTGCTGTGTTTCTATGTACAGTGCACGTACAAGTGTGTGTTTTTCCCTGCATGTGACATGTTTGAATATATATGCCTGTGTGTGTGTGTGTGTGTGTGTGTGTGTGTGTGTGTGTGTGTGTGTGTGTGTGTGTGTGTGTGTGTGTGTGATGTGATAATGCATGTATATGTGTGTGTGTGTGTGTGTGTATGTGTGTGTGTGTGTTTATTTGGCTGGGTGCAGGTGGCCAGCAGCCCAGTAGAGTAAAGTAGTAAAGTAGACAAGGCTTTGACATAGCAGGTCGTCCCCCAGACCGCCACCCCATGCACACACACACACACACACATGCACACACATGCACACACATCCCCACCGCCCCCCTCCCCAGGCCTGCCCAACCAGCCCTTCTAAATCCAGACTCACAATCACATAACAATCTGACTGCGTGTGTGCGTGTTTGCATGTGTGTGTGTGTGTGTGTGTGTACTATATGACAGCAGGCAGTGTTAAAGTAATAAAGCTCCATGAAGCCTCAGCAGCAGCGACTATAGACACCATGTCCAGGCGTCGGTTGTGAATCACGTGGAATATTTTAGGAATTCTGCCTTGTTGATATGGTGGTCACATCTGCAGATAGGTACGTTAGCGTGGGAAGGGGGGCTGCAGCTCCTCCTAGTGTTGGGTGCAGCCCCCTAGTAGTGGCCCCAACAGTATGCCTAACTTCCCAACATACAAATAGAAAAATAAATTTAAAAAAATACTTTATTGTAAACAGTGGGCGGGGCTGTGTGGAGTGTGCGTATTTAATAATACACACACACCTTACAAACAAAACAATGACATCATACTGTAGCAACCGCCTCCCCCGGTCGCTCTGACTCGGCGGTTCTGTGCTGGGGGAGCGCAATGGCTGATGGGACTGTTAATGTTAGATTTAAAATTGTGTTTTAATGAGGTGGTGTTCATGTTGTGTTTTGTTGTTGTTTTTGGGGGTTCGACTCTGACTAAATAGTGGAACGTTTACTGACTGACTCACTGTAGGACCGTGACTGGGACTGATGCCATCACTTGGAACATTGAGGGTGGGGGTGGGGGACTCGTTACGTTGTTGTTGTCGGTTCTGGTCCGTTCTGGCCGGTGTGAATAAAAGAGCACTCCCGGGGTCGTGCGGTGGATGGGGCGCGGGAGTTGCGATTAAAAATAAATCTCTGCCTCTCAACTCAATCTTCCCACCCGCAATACTGTAGTGAATTCGGGGGGGGGCAGCCGGGAACCGCCGCAGCCGGGACGCGAACCCGGGTCTCACGCACCACGGGCGACTACGTTAACCGGTCGACTAAAGGGTCCGACCCGTTAGCCAAGTGCTAGCGAGTCTGCTCATTCATGGTCGTTACACTACCTCCCTCCTTCGGAAAACGCGACCTCGCGCTTCAGCATGCCAGCTCCCTCACGCCTCTGGGCACACGCACTTCCGATGGCCTCACGGTCTCACCATCCCACTTCTGACACCAACGTAGTGAACTCGGGGGGGGGGGGGGCAGCCCTGGAACCGCCGCAGCCGGGACGCGAACCCGGGTCTTCCACACCACATGTGACTACGTTAACCAGTCTGACCTGTGAGCCAAGGGCTAGCGAGTCTACTCAGTCATGGTCGTTGCAGTACTTTCTGTTTCATTTGGCAGCCCCCCCCCCGCCCACTTAAAACCTCTTCCCACGCGCCTGGAAAAAAGTGTGAATAAACCTGATGTGTTGTTCACTTTTTGCAGCAATGAAGGATGTGAGTCTGTGTCGATAAGGGCGGTCTATAGTACCGGCATGTCATATCAAACCTCTAACACTATCATCGAGACCGTCCTCCACCAAAAACGACCCCATAGGTGGTCTGTACAAGCAGCTTATTAGGAGCTACAGCTACGTTTTACGCTACTTCCTGGCGCTCCTCCGTAATTATAACACGTTACTTTCCCTGTAACAACAAGCTTCTCCTTCCATAAGCTCTCGTGAGAAGGAATATTAATAAAAGCAAAGTTTAACGTCACCTAGCAGTTATAATGTCCACGCTAGCTGACTTGCTAACTGGTGGCTAACGTTAAGTTAGCGCTTATGACGTCATCCATAGGTAAACATGCTGCCAATAGCGACCTCAGTTACTATACTAGACGGAGACACAACACAACAACGCGCTGACTACATGTTCTATTGTTCTCACGTTGTTTTAAAAACCCACAATGCACAGAGGCGAGAAGTGTCTGTGGCATACCTCCTGCCGCCGGTAGGGGGCGCTAATTTAGGAAACGCTCCTGTGGGTCGTATTAGAGGACAAACGACCCATGCGGTCGTATGGGTTGGAGGACTTGTTGCTATCAACTCACACAGACATGCCGCCATCAGGTCCTGTCTCGTGGCTTAGAGAATTTGCTTTTTTTCCACATTTTCTTTGTGTACTTAAATCCATGTTGTGGAGCTGTAGGAAGTGGGGGACAGCCGTGTATAAAACTCTGGGTAATGCACCAAAAATGGTGGCCCGTGAATTTCCGCTCAGCCAACGTGAGAGACTCCTCCATTTGAGATTTTGCTGAAGTTACAGAACAAGATTTTTATTGGCTGATGTGAGTCAAGATTCACCATAGGTGAACGTTTTGTGAAGGGGAAAGGGGAAATTGCTGTGCAAACAGAAACGGGGCTATTTCTTCGCCTCTCTCCCAGTTGTGAATAGATGTGAATGGTGGGCAAAACAAACCTGCACACACCTTTCTGTAGATGTGACCGCCCCTTATGGCTATTGGGTGCAAAGTGTAGTGTGTGTGTGTGTGTGTGTGTTTCTGACTTAGCTTACTTTTGGGGACATATTTTAGACTGAAGACCAGTTAAATGGGGATGGTTTGTCTAATATGGGACAAAAGCAGTGTCCCCAGTTGGGAAAAAGGTGATTTGGGAGTCAGTGGTTAAGGTTAGGGTGCTGGTTATGGTTAAGGTTGCGGTACTGGTTATGGTTAAGGTTGGGGTACTGGTTAGGGTTAAGGTTGGGATACTGGAAGGGTTAATGTTGGGGTACTGGTTAGGGTTAAGGCTAGGGTTAGGGTTGGAGTACTGGTTATGGTTAGGGTTGGGGTACTGGTAGGGTTAAGGTTTGGGTTAAGGCTGGGTTACTGGTTAGGGTTCAGGTTGGGTACTGGTAGGCTTAAGGTTAGGGTACTGGTTAGGGTTAATTTTGGGGTACTGGTTAGGGTTAAGGTTGGGGTACTGTTAGGGTTGGGGTGCTGTTAGGGTTGGGGTGCTGGTTAAGGTTGGGGTACTGGTTAGGGTTGGGGTGCTGTTAGGGTTGGGGTGCTGGTTAGGGTTAAGTTTGGGGTACTGGTTAGGGTTAAGGTTGCGGTTAAGGTTAGGGTTAAGGTTAGTGTACTGATTAGGGTTAATGTTGGGGTACTGGTTAGGGTTACGGTTGGGGTGCTGTTAGGGTTAAGGTTAGGGTTAAGTTTGGGGTACAGGTTAGAGTTAAGGTTAGGGTACTGGTTAGGGTTAAGGTTGGGGTTAAGGTTAGTGTACTGGTTAGGGTTAATGTTGGGGTACTGGTTAGAGTTAAGGTTAGGGTACTGGTTAAGGTCGGACAAGTCGTGGTTATGGTTAGGGTGAGACTTCAGGAGGATGTAAGTCTATAATATCCCCCAAAATGACCCAAGTAAACGCGTGTGTGTGTATGAACTGCTCCCGTTTCTTATTACTCCTCCCTCCCACCCTACATCCCCTAAACACCCAATCTTGTGTCCCTGCACGCCCCCCTCTCTCTCTCCGGTACACAGCCCATTCAAGTGATTCTCCGCAGTGCTGAAAGAGCAGAGTGAAGGAAAAGAAGGGAGGAGGGGGGAGGACTGTGTGTGTGTGTGTGTGTGTGTGTGTGTGTGTGTGTGAAGAAAGATTCAGAGAATCGAGGGGTAGAACAGGCGAGCAGAAGGGGGAGATACGGGGAAACACGAGAGAGCGTGAGAGAGAAGGAGAGACAGAGAGAGAGAGAGAGTGAGAGAGGGGGAGAGAGAGACGCAGAGAGTGAGAGAGGGGGGAGAGGGAGAGAGAGAGAGAGAGAGGACTGCACATTATTTTACCGAGGCTTTCCAGTGCACACGGATCATCCGTCGTCGGCTGCACCGTCCGGAAAGCTCTCGGCAGGGTGAGTCCGCCTCCTGCTCTCCGTCTCTTCGTATTCTGCTGACTCTACTGATCCTAGTGATTCTAGTGATTCTAGTGATCCTAGTGATCCTAGTGATTCTAGTGATCCTAGTGATCCTAGTGATTCTTTCTGACATGGTACATTTTACAAAGCCAGCTCGTAGTCGCATTTTGTTGTTCCGTTTTCAACCTGCGAAACATTCTTGGTGGGATTTGATCCGCGAGTCTGTCTGTCTGTTTGCAGCCTTGTGTGTGTGTGTGTGCGTGTGTGTGTGTGTATGTGTGTAAGTGTGTATGTGTGTGTCTTTACTCTGTTCGTGTTGTCATTTGCTGCGCACATTTTGGACTTTGGCGCTATTTGGGAAGCGGTGTGCATGTAACTGTCTTTTCACATGGAGCCCCCCCCCCCTACACCACACACACACACACACACACGCACACAAAATAAAGGAAAAAAAGACAAGTGTGACGTTCTGTAAGGGATCAGCCTCAGGTTTGTGTGTCTTCCTCTCTCTCAGCGTGAGAGGAAGAGGAAGATGAAGGTGTGCGTGTGTGACGGGCTCTAAGAATGAGATCTGTCACATCTGTTTGTAGGGAACTAATTATTATCAGTCGTGTGTGTGTGTGTGTGTGTGTGTGTGTGTGTGTGTGTGTGTGTGTGTGTGTGTGTGTGTGAGTGTGTGTGTGTGTGTGTGTGTGAGTGACAGGGAGGAGGGACCAGTGATGAGGCATGGAAGACGCAGAATTTTGTGTGTGTGTGTGTGTGTTGCAGAAAGTCTTGGCTGGTCGTTGGGGAACCATCCTGTGATATTGTTCCAGTAGACTGCAGCATTCCTTACACGGTCCATGTGTAGAAAAGAAGAAAAGTAGCCCCCCCCATCTGTCTCTCTCTCTCTCTCTCTCTCTCTCTCTCTCTCTCTCTCTCTCTCTCTCTCTCTCTCTCTCTCTCTCTCGCTTTCTATTTCAGTTTCTTGTCTCTCCCTTTTATTTCAGTCTTTCGCTTTCTGTCCCTCTCTCAGATTTTCTCTCACTTTCTCTGTCTTTCTCACTCACCATCTATCTATAGAGCTCTGCATCCAACTCCCTCTCCAACTCCCTCTCTCTCCCTCTCTAACTCCCTCTCTCCCTCTCTCTCCCTGTCCAACTCCCTCTCTCTCCCTCTCCAACTCCCTCTCCAACTCCCTCTCTCTCCCTCTCCAACTCCCTCTCTCCCTCTCTCTCCCTGTCCAACTCCCTCTCTCCCTCTCCAACTCCCTCTCTCCCTCTCCAACTCCCTCTCTCTCCCTCTCCAACTCCCTCTCTCCCTCTCCCTGTCCAACTCCCTCTCTCTCCCTGTCCAACTCCCTCTCCCTCTCTCTCCCTCTCCAACTCCCTCTCTCCCTCTCCCTGTCCAACTCCCTCTCTCCCTCTCCAACTCCCTCTCTCCCTCTCCAACTCCCTCTCTCTCCCTCTCCAACTCCCTCTCTCCCTCTCCCTGTCCAACTCCCTCTCTCTCCCTGTCCAACTCCCTCTCCCTCTCTCTCCCTCTCCAACTCCCTCTCTCCCTCTCCCTGTCCAACTCCCTCTCTCTCCCTCTCCAACTCCCTCTCCCTCCCTCTCCAACTCCCTTTCTCCCTCTCACTCCCTCCCCCTCCCTCTCCAACTCCCTTTCTCCCTCCCTCCCTCCCGCTCCAACTCTCCCTCTGTCTATCTCTGTCTCTATCTCTCACACCATCTTTTCTGTGTGTGTGTGTGTGCATGTGTGTGTGGGTGTGTGTGCGTGAATATCTGTGTGTATGTGTGTGTGCGTGGGTGTGTGCATGTGTGTGCGTGCGTGTGTATGTGTGCATGTGTGTGCATGCATTTGTGTGTGTGCATGTCTGTGTGTGTGTGTGCGTGTATGTGTGTGCATGTGTGTGCGTGGGTGTGTGTGTATGTGTGTGTGCACGTGTGCGTGTATGTTTGCGTGTGTGTGTGTGTGTGTGTGTGTGTGTGTGTGTGTGTGTGTGTGTGTGTGTGTGTGTGTGTGTGTATAATATAAGCATGGTTCGACCCTAGAGGAAAGTGATAAAGAGGCAAAACTCTTCATTTCGGGTTGGGGCCGTGTCTTCAACAGAGGATTTACATGCAACACTGTGTCCTGCATCACGTCCCGCATCATGTGGCCTGCATCATGTCCTGCATCACACACCCTGCATCATGTCCCGCATCACGTCCCGCATCATGTGGCCTGCGTCATGTCCTGCATGACGTCCCGCATCATGTGGCCTGCGTCATGTCCTGCATCACACTTCCTGCATCACGTCCTGCATCATGTCCTGCATCACACATCCTGCATCATGGCCTGCATCACATGTCCTGCATTACGTCCTGCATCGTGGCCTGCATCACATGTCCTTCATCCTGTCCGGCATCACGTCCTGTATCATGTCCTGTATCACATGTCCTGCATCACGTCCTTCATCATGTCCTGCATGACATGTCCTGCATCACATCCTGTATCATGTCCTGTATCACATGGCCTGCATCACATGTCCTTCATCCTGTCCGGCATCACGTCCTGTATCACATGTCCTGCATCACATGTCCTGCATTACATGGCCTGCATCACATCCTGTATCATGTCCTGTATCACATGTCCTGTATCACATGTCCTGCATCACATGTCCTGCATTACATGGCCTGCATCACATCCTGTATCATGTCCTGTATCACATGTCCTGCATCACGTGTCCTGCACCATGTCCTGCAAGTTATTATCATGTTTTTATTTCCAAACACGCCAAGTACGCATTACTGTAACATCCAGCAGTACTGTGATGTACTTAACAGTACACATTACTGTAACATCCAGCAGTACTGTGATGTAGTCAACAGTACACATTGCTGTAACATCCAGCAGTACTGTGATGTAGTCAACAGTACACATTACTGTAACATCTAGCAGTACTGTGATGTAGTCAACAGTACACATTACTGTAACATCCAGCAGTACTGTGATGTAGTCAACAGTACACAGGACTGTAACATCCAGCAGTACTGTGATGTAGTCAACAGTACACATTACTGTAACATCTAGCAGTACTGTGATGTAGTCAACAGTACAAATTGCTGTAACATCCAGCAGTACTGTGATGTAGTCAACAGTACAAATTGCTGTAACATCCAGCAGTACTGTGATGTAGTCAACAGTACACAGGACTAACATCCAGCAGTACTGTGATGCAGTTAACACTACACATTACTGTAACGTCCAGCAGCACTGTGATGTAGTTAACAGTACACAGTACTGTAACATCCAGCAGTACTGTGATGTACTTAACAGTACACATTACTGTAACATCCAGCAGGACTGTAAAGTTGTTAACAGTATACAGTACTGTAACATCCAGCAGTACAGTAATATAGTTAACAGTACACATTACTGTAACATCCAGCAGTACTGTGATGTAGTTAACAGTACACAGTAGTGTAACATCCAGCAGTACTGTAGTCAACAGTACACAGGACTGTAACATCCAGCAGTACTGTGATGTAGTTAACAGTACATATTACTGTAACATCCAGCAGGACTGTAAAGTAGTTAACAGTACACATTACTGTAACATCCAGCAGTACTGTAATGTAGTTAACAGTACACATTCCTGTAACATTCAGCAGTACTGTGATGTAATTAACAGTACACATTACTGTAACAGCCAACAGTACTGTGATGTAGTTAACAGTACACAATACTGTAACATCCAGCAGTACTGTGATATAGTTAACAGTACACATTACTGTAACATCCAGCAGTACTGTGATGTAGTTAACGGTACACCGGACTATAACAGCGAACAGGACTGTGATGTAGTTAACAGTACACAGGACTGTAATAGCCAACAGTACTGTGATGTAGTTAACAGTACACATTACTGTAACATCCAGCAGTGCTGTGATGTAGATAACAATACACAGGACCGTAACAGCCAACAGTACTGTGATGTAGTTAACAGTACACTGGACTGATATTGCCAACAGTACTGTGATGTAGTTAACAGTTCACATTCCTGTAACATCCATCAGTACTGTGATGTAGTTAACAGTACACATTACTGTAACATCCAAAAGTACTGTGATGTAGTTAACAGTACACATTACTGTAACATCCAACAGTACTGTGATGTAGTTAACAGTACACAGTACTGTAACATCCAGCAGTACTGTGATGTAGTTAACAGTACACTGTACTGTAATAGCCAACAGTACTGTGATGTAGTTAACAGTACACAGGACCGTAACAACCAACAGTACTATGATGTAGTTAACAGTACACATTACTGTAACATCCAGCAGTACTGTGATGTAGTTAAAAGTACACATTATTGTAATAGCCAACAGTACTGTGATGTAGTTAACAGTACACAGGACCGTAACAGCCAACAGTACTATGATGTAGTTAACAGTACACATTACTGTAACATCCAGCAGTACTGTGATGTAGTTAACAGTACACTGTACTGTAATAGCCAACAGTACTGTGATCTAGTTGACAGTACACAGTACTGTAACATCCAACAGTACTTTGATGTAGTTAACAGTACACAGTACTGTAACATCCAGCAGTACTGTGATGTAGTTAACAGTACACAGGACCGTAACATCCAGCAGTACTATGATGTAGTCAACAGTACAAATTGCTGTAACATCCAGCAGTACTGTGATGTAGTCAACAGTACACAGGACTAACATCCAGCAGTACTGTGATGCAGTTAACACTACACATTACTGTAACGTCCAGCAGCACTGTGATGTAGTTAACAGTACACAGTACTATAACATCCAGCAGTACTGTGATGTACTTAACAGTACTCATTACTGTAACATCCAGCAGTACTGTGATGTAGTTAACAGTACACATTCCTGTAACATCCAGCAGTACTGTGATGTAGTTAACAGTACACATTACTGTAACAGCCAACAGTACTGTGATGTAGTTAACAGTACACAATACTGTAACAGCCAGCAGTACTGTGATATAGTTAACAGTACACGGTACTGTAACATCTAGCAGTGCTGTGATGTAGTTAACAGTGCACAGTACTGTAACATCCAACAGTACTGTGATGTAGCTAACAGTACACAGTACTGTAACATCCAGCAGTACTGTGATGTAGTTAACAGTACACAGGACCGTAACATCCAGCAGTACTGTGATGTAGTTAAAAGTACAAATTGCTGTAACATCTAGCAGTACTGTGATGTAGTCAACAGTACAAATTGCTGTAACATCCAGCAGTACTTTGATGTAGTCAACAGTACACAGGACTAACATCCAGCAGTACTGTGATGCAGTTAACACTACACATTACTGTAACGTCCAGCAGCACTGTGATGTAGTTAACAGTACACAGTACTGTAACATCCAGCAGTACTGTGATGTACTTAACAGTACACATTACTGTAACATCCAGCAGTACTGTGATGTAGTTAACAGTACACAGTAGTGTAACATCCAGCAGTACTGTAGTCAACAGTACACAGGACTGTAACATCCAGCAGTACTGTGATGTAGTTAACAGTACACATTACTGTAACATCCAGCAGTACTGTAATGTAGTTAACAGTACACATTCCTGTAACATCCAGCAGTACTGTGATGTAATTAACAGTACACATTACTGTAACAGCCAACAGTACTGTGATGTAGTTAACAGTACACAATACTGTAACATCCAGCAGTACTGTGATATAGTTAACAGTACACATTACTGTAACAGCCAACAGTACTGTGATGTAGTTAACAGTACACAATACTGTAACATCCAGCAGTACTGTGATATAGTTAACAGTACACATTACTGTAACAGCCAACAGTACTGTGATGTAGTTAACAGTACACAGGACTGTAATAGCCAACAGTACTGTGATGTAGTTAACAGTACACAGTAGTGTAGCATCCAGCAGTACTGTGATGTAGTTAACAGTACACAGTAGTGTAGCATCCAGCAGTACTGTGATGTAGTTAACAGTACACAGTAGTGTAGCATCCAGCAGTACTGTGATGTAGTTAACAGTACACAGTAGTGTAACATCCAGCAGTACTGTGATGTAGTTAACAGTACACAGTAGTGTAACATCCAGCAGTACTGTGATGTAGTTAACAGTACACAGTAGTGTAGCATCCAGCAGTACTGTGATATAGTTAACAGTACACAGTAGTGTAACATCCA
>NC_079228.1:39455780-39480780 GCF_029633865.1 Lampris incognitus | reverse complement strand
GTGGTTTTCTTACTCTGCTGTGTATGGACCCATCGACACTTTGATCTCTTTTATCTGCTGCTTCCTCTCTCCTCTTCCTCCCTCAGGTCTCCGATTTTCAGAGCCGAGTCTCTGATCCCCTCTGGGTTTCTGCTTCGCGTAAAGGTTTTCCGGATTCTGACCAGTGAAAGTTGAAGGACTTGTGCTAAGCGGTGCTTTCTAAAACCAGTCTGCTGAAAGCTGATCTGCCACACAGACTCAAATCCCACAGACAAAACAGTCACATGCAGCGCGATGTCACACTAATACCATGCATGTCACCACCCACGTGACCACGCCGCTTCAGGACTAGGATGCGTATTCGTACATGTCTGACCTCGGGAGACTACACGTCAACATGTCAAATCCCGTTTTGACACATGTTCGCGTCACGTTTCAAAGCATCGGTGAATGAGGACGTAATTGAGGACATCTGCTGAGATCTACCATTAACCCCCGCGTACTCTCAACGTGGATTATAACGTATGATGTCCCAGATCCTTACCCTGATCTTAACTACACCAAACCCAACCCTAAACTTAATCATTTCTAACATTATACCTAAACCTCATGCAGTTTCTGTAATTAACTTAAAGTGACATCAGAGGGCGGGATACATCACCAACTAGTAATTGGTGAGGAAAATTTGAATCCTCCTCCCCTCCATTAAAATGACACGCAGCAAACGGATGACGAGAAGGTGATTTCAGACTGTATATGGAGTGATGACGAAATGGCCATTCAGTCTGAATATCAGGTGACCACATCTGCGTATCAAGTCGTACAGTAAATGAAACAGACGGGATCCAAACATAGTTAACCAACAGAGGAGGGGAGATATCAAGGTTTACGTGGCATCAACTAGGAATGCGATATTATACTGAGCCCAAGCCAAAGAGATGGAGGGAAGAACGCGAAAGACACTAAGAGACAGAGGGCGAGATTATAATGGAATACATCTTTATACCCAGCAAGGCCCTGGTCACACCAGCATTTACACCATCAACATTTCACATCAAAAGCAATTCATTTGAAGTGACTCATCATGATCAGTGGATTTGCTTCCAGTCAGCAAAGTGAAAATTGACACGATGCCTTCGTGCAGAGTTCTACTTCTACTTGGACAAATTTCTGCCGTCGACCAATAGCAAAACTGCTTTGACTGCATTGACCTCTGGCGGGGCAGTCGCTAGGCAGAGTCCAAAATGGAGGAAGGTGACATTTTAGCAGTCATATCATCCAGGTTTTTATACAATGATGCTCTGCCAGTCATATGAATTTATCAGATATACACCTCCACTCACTGAGTTTAAAGAGCTTAAAAAGACTCCCCTGTCCCAGTCAGATATTTTTGTGCAAATTTGAAATGAAAAGTTGCCCAGGCCTTGCCCCCCCCCCCCCCCCGCTACCTTTGGTCAGTAAAGCACACACCCAATGCATCTTAACCCAAAAAAAAAAAATCGACTAAAACAGCTTATAATTTTGGGAGTAAACCAGTAAGCGGCTCCATACAAGCTAAACGGTGCCATAGTGCTGATGCTACAAGATTATTGATGACTAGAGCTCTTCCTCTAAAAGACATCTGAGAGAGCAGCCATTTCAACTTGTTTAACCTTCCTTTCATCTTCTCTAACATGCCCTCCCAGTTTCTCTTACACATCTCTTCATTACCAAGATAAACGCCCAGCTATCTGATACCCAAGGCTCAGCGTTTTCGTTTTTTACCGATTTTCACCAAAAAATACCCAGATTTTTTAAAAGGAGCAGATCGGTTTAAACTGATTTTCACTCGGATTTTATGTTTCCACGGATTCAAAAACTTCCTGTTCGTGTGAGGTTAGTAACAGTGTCCTCTTGTGGCGAAATTTGGCATGCTGGATGGCTTTGAAAGATAAAAATCAAAAAACGCTGAGCCTTGCTGATAGCATATTTTTTCCATCCCAAACCCTCCAGTCAAGCCGGAAGATCGCCAATGCTTCGCTTTTCTCCAGTTTACCTTTGAAGCCGAAATAAGACCAAAGTCAAGCACAATTTTGTCAACAATATTAATTTCAATTTGGTTTCTACTCAGGACCATGACATCATCAGCATGAGCAGATAAAATGGGCAGTATTAAAACCTGGTTAAACCAAACCATCAATACAGGACCTAGTTTTGTGTAACAAGGGTTCAATAGATAATGCGTAGAGAATTCCAGATAGAGAGCAGCCCTATCTGACACTTATGTGTACTGTGAGTGGAACACTCAGCCCCCCATTTATGTTCAATACACTCTGAATTTCTTGGTACAAAACCTTGAGCATAACAATGAAATGTGGGCTGAGACCAAACCACTTCAAAACCTTCCAGAGATAAAGGTGCTCAACCCTGTCAAATGCTTTTTTGTTGTTCTAATGAGATGAGAACAAATTCTTTGCCCAAAGAGCCAGAGACATCCGAAACATCCCCGATTAAAGACACTGTCTATGATGGACCTACCAGGCACACAGTAAGCCTGGTCCAGTCGAATTACTTCCTTCTTCCATCACATGTTTCAACCGGTTAGCCAGAGCCTTGGACAAGATTTTATAATCTGAACAGAGGAGGGAGACTGGACGCCAGTTTTTATGTCCTGAAGGTCCCCTTTCTTCAGCAGCAGAGTAATGACTCCTCTCCTGCAGCTCAGAGGCAGAGTCAGATTTTCAAAACTTCCATGAGGTCTCGACCAAGTTCATTCTAGATGGTCTTATAAAACTCCATAGGAAGACTGTCAATGCCCAGGGCTTTTCCTCTGTCCAATCCCCTGCAGGGCTGCATACAGCTCCTCTAAAACCAGTCGTTCCTCCAGCTCAGGATGGTCATCCCTGGAGACTGTGGGCAAGCCCTCGCAGAAACACTCAAACAGCTGTTCATTCTCCACATATTGTCTTAGTAGAACTATGTCTTCGAATTCCATGAGGTTCTGTGAGTTCTTCTCCATCAGTTGACTTTAAAGTGTGGATGTACCTGCTCTGTCCTTTCTTGGATGGAGCATCCATCTGGTTGATGCTCTGGAAACGTTAGCAGACCACTACTCCTTGAGCTTTAGTGCTTAGTATGTCCGCCAGCAAAGCTTTTATGGATTTGAGAGCTTCAATAGGCCCTCTATTTCCTGTGGACTCAATTACATTTTGGAGTTCCACTACATCAGTCTCTAGAGCTCTCAATGATCTAGTCATGTTTCTTGTGACATTTATAGTGTACTGCAGACAGAGCTGCTTCGTTTTAACCTTCCCACAGTCCCACCACTGTCGCAAAGAAGCAAAGGTTTTCTTTTCAGACCTATGAACCTTCCAGAAAAAATTAAAAACATCTTTAAAATTAGCATCACGCAGTAGATTAGCGTTGAAATGCCAGTATGCACTCCGTTTTTTTTTTAAACTTTTGTCACAAAAGCACTGCAGACTACCAAACTCTAATCACTAAAATGGACAGGGCAAATGCTGCACATCTTAACAATGCTAACCTGACGTTTGAAACAATAAAACCTTTGTAGTCTAGCCAGGGAAATAAAATTTTATTTCACATGAGCCCAAGTGTACTGTCTATTCACTGTGCAATCTTCTCCAGACGTCCACTAAGTCGTGTTTTTATGACATTATTAATTGCTCTTTGAGAGGCAGCATGTGGTTCAATGTGATTCCTGTCGAAAGAACCATTCTGAGTCCAATTAAAAATCACCTCCTAAAAAAGAAAAAAATAATCTGAGCTACAACTAGACAAAGTGTCATAAAGTGTTTATAAAATGTACTCTGTGAGCTGGCATTTGGAGCATCTACATTGATCAAAATGAGTGTGAAACATTCAAACTTGGCTCTGACCACCATCAGTTTCTCCTCTATCACTTTAAAATCATAAGTCGGCAGGAACTTTTTGGAGAAGAGAACAGCTACTCCTCCTCTCACTGAGTTTAAAGAGCTTAAAATGGCTGCCCCGTTCCACTCTGACCAGCAGTCCGTTTCACTGGACCTGTCACTGTGTGTTCCCTGGACAAACATCACATCAGCACGTTTCAGCTTCATCAGCTCGTATAGCTGCATCCTGTCCCTGATGTCTCTAGCTCCGTTTAAATTCAATGAGCCGATTTTAAAACCATTCACTTAGAAAAAATACAAAAAGGAGACGACCAGACAGCACATACGGACTGACAAAAAGAAACCCTTTAGCTCGATTCTTCTCCATCTTCTTCAGTCAGCTCTTGCCTGATCTTCACCAGTATTTTCTTTAATCTGTAAATGTCCTGCCCGTCTCCTTTAGTCTTCATTTTTGATCTGACCGAGTTAAGAAAAGTGTCTATCTGGAAAGTAATTTTTCACTTTCACTCTTTTTGCATTGGTTTTTTTTTTGTAGAAACTTTTATTTTCTCAACCCCATGTATGCTCACACTGTATCAAAAAACTCGTGACTTAACAAAACTAAACAACTAACCAATAGAAATACAGCCCGCAATAATTTAACACAGGGTTTTTCCTGGCTCAGAATGGGCCTTTGGGGGGTGACCGTACGACAGTAAGCACGATCGGGCCGCGGCGCGACTGAGCACAACAGTAAAGTCAGCGAGTCTGTGTTGCCTTATTTGACAGAAATCTGCATTCTCCTGTTATTTCTGACCATTTGATAAACAAAAATGTCTATTATGCTTGAGTAAATGAAACCCCAACTAACAGACTGGTTTAAAAAAATCATTTTATTTATTTATTCTACCAATTTAGTGGCCAATTGATCCATATTCTAGATCAAACACCCACCCTCGTACTGCATGCGTTCACCAACTGCATCTCTCCAACCAGCAGCGTCGAAGGAGACGCCTCGCCACCTCCGCGACAAGGCGAACCAAGCCAACGCCTGTTTTCCCGGCACACACAGAGATGTATATCATGTGACAAACACGAGCCGACTCCTCCACCCTCCCGAAACAGCATTTGCCAATATTGACTCTAGCCATAGTTGGCTCTGGCGAGACCGAGGCACGAATCCCGGTCCCCGGCGGGCAACTACATCGACACCAAGCCGATGCTTAGACTGCTGCACCACCACGGAGGCTAAAAAAATAATCTTATTACAACATTGTAAGGGGGAGAAGGGAGTGGGGAGGAGGGAGAGGGGTTGAGGAAGAGGAGTGAGGTTGAGGGAGTGAGGCTGAGGTGGGTAAAGATAATTGATAATGGGGAGTTGGGTTGGGGTTGAGGGAGAGGAGTGGGGTTGAGTGTGAGGGGAGTGGGGTTGAGGGAGAAGGGAGTGGGGTTGCGGGAGGGAGGAGTGGAGTTGAGGGGAGTGGGGTTGCGGGAGGGAGGAGTGGAGTTGAGGAAGAGGAGTGGGGTTGAGGGAGAGGGGAGTGGGGTTGCGGGAGGGAGGAGTGGAGTTGAGGAAGAGGGGAGTGGGGTTGAGGGAGAGGGGAGTGGGGTTGCGGGAGGGAGGAGTGGAGTTGAGGAAGAGGGGAGTGGGGTTGAGGGAGAGTGGAGTGGGGTTGCGGGAGGGAGGAGTGGAGTTGAGGAAGAGGGGAGTGGGGTTGAGGGAGAGTGGAGTGGGGTTGAGGGAGGGAGGAGTGGAGTTGAGGGAGAGGGGAGTGGGGTTGCGGGAGGGAGGAGTGGAGTTGAGGGAGAGGGAAGTGGGGTTGCGAGAGGGAGGAGTGGAGTTGAGGGAGAGGGGAGTGGGGTTGCGGGAGGGAGGAGTGGAGTTGAGGAAGAGGGGAGTGGGGTTGCGGGAGGGAGGAGTGGGGTTGAGGGAGAGGGGAGTGGGGTTGCGGGAGGGAGGAGTGGGGTTGAGGGAGAGTGGAGCGGGGTTGAGGGAGAGTGGAGTGGGGTTGCGGGAGAGGGAAGTGGGGTTGAGGGAGAGGGAAGTGGGGTTGAGGGAGAGGGGAGTGGAGTTGAGGGAGAGGGGAGTGGGGTTGCAGGAGGGAGGAGTGGAGTTGAGGAAGAGTGGAGTGGGGTTGCGGGAGGGAGGAGTGGGGTTGAGGGAGAGGGGAGTGGGGTTGAGGGAGAGGGGAGTGGGGTTGCGGGAGGGAGGAGTGGGGTTGAGGGAGAGTGGAGCGGGGTTGAGGGAGAGGGAAGTGGGGTTGAGGGAGAGGGGAGTGGGGTTGAGGGAGAGTGGAGTGGGGTTGCGGGAGGGAGGAGTGGAGTTGAGGAAGAGGGGAGTGGAGTTAAGGGAGAGGGGAGTGGGGTTGCAGGAGGGAGGAGTGGAGTTGAGGAAGAGGGGAGTGGGGTTGCGGGAGGGAGGAGTGGGGTTGAGGGAGAGTGGAGTGGGGTTGCGGGAGGGAGGAGTGGGGTTGCGGGAGAGGGGAGTGAGGTTGAGGTAGAGCGGTCGGGCTGGGAGAAGGGAGGCAGTCAATTGCCCGTCAGGGTCTTTCGATAGCTAGCTAACGTAATATTAGTTTGCAGCAGGTATCGATACAATGTAGCTGACTGTAGCTAACGTGAACAGCTGTTAACTCGAGAAGAAACTAGCTGGCTAACATTTGCGGTGTGTTACTGTAACGAATATAAAACATCCAACTCTGAGACTAATGTAGATACAGCAGGCCTCTTTTCCCCACAACAGCAACACAGACAATACACTAATACACAAATTCTTATTATTAAGAACGGGATGGTTATAATGTATCCATATTTAATAGCCTAACGTTACTCATGATATTTACAAATTGAAAACAAGCTGAGTTAATTAATGCATGCCTGTTAAGACGACGAGCGTGTGGTGGGGGTGATTTCGGCCTATCGTAACTCTACCACACAGTCAGTGACCGGCAACCCGGAACAAGATATGTAGCTATACATATACTCAAACAATACATAGAGAACAAGCTGAGTTTCACTGGAAACTGACCTCTCAGGTGATCCGACCCGAAGGCCGTCTCCAGAACGGCTCCGCCGTCTATGTGCCGGCGGCCTGCTTCAACAAGCGTCGCTGTCACTGAGCTCGCTCTTCCCAACATGACACGAACTGGACCCGTAGATATGAAGCCACAATATTTAAGGTACCGATAACCTGTCTGTTAACTCGATCACCATTGGTCCAAACCACGGAAATTACGAGAAAGAGGGGCCGAACGGGCTGGACTTGAAACAAGCTATTAAACACTTTCGGAGAGGATTTGAATACTATTGTTACTCTCAGTTCTTATCGTTTTGGCGCTGGGGGTTTTCCTTTGGCGCTGGCTGAAACCTCTTTTTGGGGGGGGGTGCCAAAAATTCCTCTATGCAGCAAAAACCTTGAACACATTATGAAAAAAAGAGAAAGTTAGAAAAACTCACTCCCTGCAAAGCAGCACTCACTCCACGCTCCCTCTCCCACTCCCAGCATGCACTCAGAGAGAGAGAGAGAGAGAGAGAGTATTTGTGGACAGAGTTTGTGGGCCAGAGATAAATCAGCGAGTGAAAGAGCGATGCACAGAGCAGGGGTGTAGCACAACATTCTGGGCCCTATACATGAGCAGTGTCTGTGGGCCCTTTTCCTCTTTTTACTCTCATGCATCACCTTTTTGAGTTCTAGCATACTTTATATTATTTATAATCATGGTGCATTAACCTAACTTAACCTGCTAGCCTAACTTAACTATCCTGCAGTGACTGAAAACCGCAGTAGTAGGAGTTACCTAGCCACCTTTTAAAAGCTCCTAGCTCACCTTTCTTTTGGAAGGAATTATTCAACAGTTGTTTTCCCTCATTTTGCCGTCCTTTCCTTTTCTTTTCTGGAACCCAGATGTTGCTTTCTTTGGGAAAGACATGACTCTGTGCTTGTATCAGCAGTCACTCCCGACGGGACTAGATGAGCTGCACCGAGAGATGCTGGTGAGGGGCGGACTAAACCATTTTGCACCTTTTGTAAGGGGTGAGAGGGGCCTCAGAGAGGGGTGAGAGGGGCCTCAGAGAGGGGTGAGAGGGGCCTCAGAGAGGGGTGAGAGGGGCCTCAGAGAGGGGTGAGAAGGGCCTCAGAGAGAGGTGAGAGGGGCCTCAGAGAGGGGTGAGAGGGGCCTCAGAGAGGGGTGAGAGGGGCCTCAGAGAGGGGTGAGAGGGGCCTCAGAGAGAGGGTGAGAGGGGCCTCAGAGAGGGTGAGAGGGGCCTCAGAGAGGGTGAGAGGGGCCTCAGAGAGGGGTGAGAGGGGCCTCAGAGAGGGGTGAGAAGGGCCTCAGAGAGGGGTGAGAGGGGCCTCAGAGAGGGTGAGAGGGGCCTCTGAGAGGGGCCTCAGAGAGGGGTGAGAGGGGCCTCAGAGAGGGGTGAGAGGGGCCTCAGAGAGGGGTGAGAGGGGCCTCTGAGAGGGGCCTCAGAGAGGGTGAGAGGGGCCTCAGAGAGAGGGTGAGAGGGGCCTCAGAGAGAGGGTGAGAGGGGCCTCAGAGAGGGTGAGAGGGGCCTCAGAGAGGGTGAGAGGGGCCTCAGAGAGGGGTGAGAGGGGCCTCAGAGAGGGGTGAGAAGGGCCTCAGAGAGGGGTGAGAGGGGCCTCAGAGAGGGTGAGAGGGGCCTCTGAGAGGGGCCTCAGAGAGGGGTGAGAGGGGCCTCAGAGAGGGGTGAGAGGGGCCTCTGAGAGGGGCCTCAGAGAGGGGTGAGAGGGGCCTCAGAGAGGGGCCTCAGAGAGGGGTGAGAGGGGCCTCAGAGAGAGGGTGAGAGGGGCCTCAGAGAGGGGTGAGAGGGGCCTCAGAGAGGGGTGAGAGGGGCCTCAGAGAGGGGTGAGAGGGGCCTCTGAGAGGGGCCTCAGAGAGGGTGAGAGGGGCCTCAGAGAGGGGCCTCAGAGAGGGGTGAGAGGGGCCTCAGAGAGAGGGTGAGAGGGGCCTCAGAGAGGGGTGAGAGGGGCCTCAGAGAGGGGTGAGAAGGGCCTCAGAGAGAGGTGAGAGGGGCCTCAGAGAGGGGTGAGAGGGGCCTCAGAGAGGGGTGAGAGGGGCCTCAGAGAGAGGGTGAGAGGGGCCTCAGAGAGGGTGAGAGGGGCCTCAGAGAGGGGTGAGAGGGGCCTCAGAGAGGGGTGAGAAGGGCCTCAGAGAGGGGTGAGAGGGGCCTCAGAGAGGGTGAGAGGGGCCTCTGAGAGGGGCCTCAGAGAGGGGTGAGAGGGGCCTCAGAGAGGGGTGAGAGGGGCCTCAGAGAGGGGTGAGAGGGGCCTCAGAGAGGGGTGAGAGGGGCCTCAGAGAGCCTCCACTATTTTCTTTAAGTCCCTCTACCGATGTATTGAGCCAGTTTTAACTGAACTTATGATGCTAATTAGTTAGAAAAACATTTGCAAAACAAACTTTTAATTCCAGGCTTCCCGAGGGCCCCTCTCCTCCTTTTTTGGGCCCTGGTAGGTCCCCCCCCCCCCCCACTACGACGCCGCTGGCACAGAGAGAGAAAGGGGGTGAAAAAAAAGAACAAGAGGTGTTTTACCAGTGGAGAGGAGAATGAGGACAGGGGTTTTCTGAGGATTTCAGAACCACACTTGTGGACAGCTCCACACCCGTCTGACACTCTCTCTCTCTCCCTCTCTCTCTCTCTCTCTCTCTTTTGCCCCCCCCCCCCCCCCCCGTCATCCGGTCTGTTTCTATTTGCCTGTCTGTCTTCGTCTCTGTGTTGTTTGTATCTCTGTATTCTTCTTCCTTGCTTCATCTCCATCTCTGCTTTCCTCTTTATCTCTTGCCTCGTCCACACGTACACGAAGACGTAGTTTGTTCTTTGCGTTTCGGCCTTTCGTCCACGTGCAGACGGCGTTCCGGGTCACTGCGAACAGACCCTTTGGAAAACCGCTTCCAGGGTGAAGATTCCCAGAAGCTCCGTTTGCAGCGTTGACGTGTGGACAGAGTTTTGGACTAGGTGGTGGCTTCTTTTTTTTTCTTTCGGGCTTCTGTCTGGCCAACGTGGCTTCAGGGTCAGGGTTGTGTCGCCGCCTGGAGGTTTGGCGTGCTCTTGACAGCTCACTCTTGATGTTGAGTCACATGTGTTTTTGCGTTTTCATTCGGGCGGAGGTTTTTCAAGCAGTGCTCGTGTGGAAGGGATTTTGTTTTAAGAACGAAGGAAGAAAAACCCCGTTTTCAAAAATACCCATGTACACATACATGTACATGTACACGTGGACTAGTCTGCCTCTCTCCTCTGTTTGTTTTCTTTCTCCCCTTTTCTCTGTCTGAATCTGTGTCTCTGTCTCTCTGTCTCTTTGTCTTTTGTATGTCTGTCATCATCTCTCAGTCTGGCCCTTCTCTTCCAGGTCCGGTTCAGCTCAGACAGGCGGTATTTGCGTGACTGGTACACAGCACTGCTGAAGCACAGTACACATAGATGGGGTAACGGTAGTGACAAGAATGATGTGTAAGACTGGCTTTGTCCTTTGCCCTCTCTCTTCTCTGCCACCTTGTCTTCTTACCCCCCAATCCTGCTTCCCTTTCTTCCTTTTGGTTTTCACTCCTCTGTCCTGCTCCCCTCCTCCTCCTCCTCCCTTCCTTCTCACGTCTGTTACCTCCCTCTGTTCCACTAAAACACCCTCCTATCCCCACACCTCTGTTCACCCATGATTCATTACGGTTCACACAGAGGGGGTTAGTGTACTGCTGATGCACATGGGAATTGTAGTCCTATTCTGCAGGCTTAAACTACAAAGAGAGACTCGAAGCAAATACGGGCAGGTGGTGGCTCGGTGGAAGACTGCACGTGTGTGTGTGTGTGTGTGCGCCTTGGACTCACACTACCGTGGACTGTGTAGTACCACTCCTCTGGTAGTTGTAGCTGTGAAATATTAGCGTACTGACCCACATGACTGGTCCCCGTCCCGCAGACCCAAATCTCATCTAACGTGGACTAACACTGTCTTCGTCAGCTCCCAGGTGAACTTCATGTCAGCGCTGACCTGAATGTCTTTGTCCTTGAGACCTTTAAGAAGTGTTGATTTGCCCTGATTATGACAGCAAACGGGGTCTCCCACATGTAGAAATGATTCATTCGTCAACTTAGAGCACAGCCAAACCCGTGGACATTTATTTCAGTCGGTACTGAAAATGTAACGTAATGGGTTGAAGATGATAAGATTTTCACTGGGAGTGACGAAGAAGGACCGGATTAGGAAGGAGTATATTAGAGGGACAGCTCAGGTTGGATGTTTGGAGACAAAGCAAGAGAGGCAAGATTGAGATGGCTTGGACATGTGTGGAGGAGAGATGCTGGGTATATTGGGAGAAGGATGCTGAATATGGAGCTGCCAGGGAAGAGGAGAAGAGGAAGGCCAAAGAGGAGGTTTATGGATGTGGTGAGGGAGGACATGCAGGTGGCTGGTGTGGCAGAGGAAGATGCAGAGGACAGGAAGAGATGGAAACGATGATCTGCTGTGGCGCCCCCTAACGGGAGCAGCCAAAAGTAGTAGTAGTAGAAGTAGTAGTATACTCAAACTGTAGAGGACGCTGATGAGGATGTCACTTGTCACCTTTTCTCATCATCTGAGAATTCGACATTCATGCGATAACCTTTTTCCCCCTTCTAAATGCTGACAATATGACAAAACCACTTGTGTAACTCTCAGTTAATTACACATGGCTTATTTTTATAGATATATATATGTACACTACCGTTCAAAAGTTTGGGATCACCCAAACAATTTCGTGTTTTCCATGAAAAGTCACACTTATTCACCACCATATGTTGTGAAATGAATAGAAAATAGAGTCAAGACATTGACAAGGTTAGAAATAATGATTTGTATTTCAAATAAGATTTTTTTTACATCAAACTTTGCTTTCGTCAAAGAATCCTCCATTTGCAGCAATTACAGCATTGCAGACCTTTGGCATTCTAGCTGTTAATTTGTTGAGGTAATCTGGAGAAATTGCACCCCACGCCTCCAGAAGCAGCTCCCACAAGTTGGATTGGTTGGATGGGCACTTCTTTGAGCAGATTGAGTTTCTGGAGCATCACATTTGTGGGGTCAATTAAACGCTCAAAATGGCCAGAAAAAGAGAACTTTCATCTGAAACTCGACAGTCTATTCTTGTTCTTAGAAATGAAGGCTAGTCCATGCGAGAAATTGCTAAGAAATTGAAGATTTCCTACACCGATGTGTACTACTCCCTTCAGAGGACAGCACAAACAGGCTCTAACAGGTACTATTTAATGAAGATGCCAGTTGGGGACCTGTGAGGCGTCTGTTTCTCAAACTAGAGACTCTAATGTACTTATCTTCTTGCTCAGTTGTGCAACGCGGCCTCCCACTTCTTTTTCTACTCGGGTTAGAGCCTGTTTGTGCTGTCCTCTGAAGGGAGTAGTACACACCGGTGTAGGAAATCTTCAATTTCTTAGCAATTTCTCGCATGGAATAGCCTTCATTTCTAAGAACAAGAATAGACTGTCGAGTTTCAGATGAAAGTTCTCTTTTTCTGGCCATTTTGAGCGTTTAATTGACCCCACAAATGTGATGCTCCAGAAACTCAATCTGCTCAAAGAAGTGCCCATCCAACCAATCCAACTTGTGGGAGCTGCTTCTGGAAGCGTGGGGTGCAATTTCTCCAGATTACCTCAACAAATTAACAGCTAGAATGCCAAAGGTCTGCAATGCTGTAATTGCTGCAAATGGAGGATTCTTTGACGAAAGCAAAGTTTGATGTAAAAAAAATCTTATTTCAAATACAAATCATTATTTCTAACCTTGTCAATGTCTTGACTCTATTTTCTATTCATTTCACAACATATGGTGGTGAATAAGTGTGACTTTTCATGGAAAACACAAAATTGTTTGGGTGATCCCAAACTTTTGAACGGTAGTGTATATATATATATGCATATATAATATGATAAGGGTCATCAATACTGGCTCATGTTCACAAGACTCGCCCCTGCACCATCATGTGAGCCAGTGGCATCCCTCTCTCCTTTCCCTTCCTCAAGGCACCGCCCTCCAAACTGGACTGAGCTGAGTGGCTTCAGCAAGTTTTTAAATGGGCGCCCCCCTTCCTCAGTGTTGCACCAATTTAAGCCCATGACCTCTTGGGGAGGCTTGGTGGTAGAACCAGCATTCTGGTACTACTCCCGCTGTCCACCACTCAACTCTATGATGTTGCCCGTCACCCAGTTGGTCCTGCCACCGCTCAGTCCACTTTATCCAGATCCACTAGAATACCACCTCTGCCTGTTTGGTGACGTTGGCTACCAGCCGCTTCCTAGCCGGGCCTTCAATCCCAAGCAGTCCAACAGCTCTCCAGAGCAACGGCGCTGCAGCAGACTTCCACTAGCAGGTTCCAGGCTTCCCATCTATTCCGTTGGCTCTCAAAGATGAGGGCCTGATAATTCTTTAGCTTGTGCCCATGTGGCTCCTCCATCCTCTCCTCCCAGGGCACTGTAAGATCGGTAAGAACCACTTGCTTGGTACCTTTAGACCAGGGGACGATAATGGGTCTGAAGCTAGTGTGGGTTAGCTCCTCTGGGAGTTTGAGCTGCTTCTTAAGATCTGCCCGCATCTCCCAGTCGCTTGCCGTGGCCAGGACCGTGTCGCTCCTCATGTCTGCTGCTGCACACTCCCCTGATCTGAGGAGGAGGAGGAAACTTGCGTAATTCTCAATTCATACAGATGGTTTGTTTTTACAGTTGTAGCCTTTATACGTGATCATTTTGAAACCCAACGTGAACCTTCTGTTTTCACTTGATTTAACAACTGAAAACAGAGAAATGAGCTGTAAGCAGCCTGAGGCCGCCATTTTTTGAAAAACTCCAGCAACGGCAGTTTTGTTGTTTTGAATATACAAAACCCTCATAGAGGTTTGACAGGATGGCTTCTTGTTGCTTCATACTAATTCTGTTGAATGAAAAGAAAACAAGAAACCAAAATGATGTTTCGCATGTTTTTAACTCAAACATCTTCCTCAAAACCGGCAGGGTCAGACAGACATTATCAGGAGGGACCACGTCTTGGTTTTTGGATTGAACGGGAAATTCAAGGTTTTTATTCCTAGATACTTTTAGGTTTCTTCGCCCCAATTTGAAATGCATGTTGAGCTTGCCAGCAAGTCATCTTCCTCATTAATGCAAACTGCCTTGGCCGGACTCTTTATTTTCCTACTGGAGGAAATGTGTTGACACGGCCTGGAGATTAAAATACAAGGTCACCTCCAATCATCAGAGTACACACACACACACACACACACACACACACACACACACACACATATATATATATATATATAAAGACCTCCATAGTTAGACACAGTTAAACTAGAACGACCGGGATTTCACTCCTACCTAAAACGACCATGGGCGGTCATTTTGACTGCCCATTTTTAAACTCTACATTCTGTCAAGATAAATACCCACTTGAGATATATTAAAGCACTGCATGTGTTAGTATGTCTGTTACAAAACTCACACCAAAATTAATTGACATTATAAATTACAAAATTAATTACCTGAAAAACAAAACGGAAAACACATATTGCTAATCCAACAAACGTAACAGGGTCTATAAAACGTGAAATGTAAAAAAAAAGAAAAAGAAGTGAGAATAAATATTGAAACGGTCCCAAACAAAGACCGGAACTTAAAAACTACTAGAATGACCATGGGCGGTCGAAATGACTGCCACGGTTTTTAAACTCTATATCGTGTCAAGATAAATATCCAGTTGAGATATTAATGCATTACACATGTTAGTATGTCTGTTAAGAAAGTAACTGACACCAAAGTTAACATTTTTACAACTTGAATACTATTTTTCCAATAATTTACAATAGCCGCTGCCCAACACCTGTAAACCTCCGTGGTAGTCATGGTGCGTCTGTAACCAAACTAGTGTTAATGCAGATATATGCAGTTTCAGGAGCATGTAGGGGGAGGCAGGACTGTGTCTTTGAAAATCCAAAGCGGTCATAATGACCGTCCTGGTCGTTCTAGTGTCACACCAGACTTGGGTGTGTGTGTGTGTGCGTGTGCGTGCATGTTAGGAATGTGTAGACTGTGTAAAGAGGATGTGGATGTGGTGTGGTAGTGAAGTTGTGAGCCAGACTCAGGTGTTCAGTCTTGTCTTGTGGCAGCAGGCTGTCATGTACCTGGACGACACAGACGCTGTTATTCCCTCTCCATGAATATTTTAGCTTCCTCATCGTGTAACAGATGAAAGTGTGGTGCTACATGTGTTACCTTGGTGAAGAACACTGTCGACAGTGCAGGAGGAAATGCATCTTTTATTATTAACATGAACCCAAAGTGGAGACGGCGTCTAACCACCATAACTATCAACAAACAGGAAGGGGCATCCTGGGGGGGGTCCGCGGTGGTGTAGCGGTCTAAGCGTCGGCTTTGCGTCGATGCAGTTGCCCACTGGGGACCGGGGGTTCGCGCCCCGGTCTCGTCAGATCCGACTATGGCCGGACTCGATGAAGCAGCGATAATTGGCAACGCTGTCTTGGGGAGGGGGGCGGAGTCGGCTTGTGTTCGTCACATGAATGCGTCTGGGTGTGTGGGGAAAAAGCAGTGGTTCGGCCTGGAGTCGCCTCGTCACGGAGGTGGAGAGGCGACTCCTTCAGCTGCCGGCCGGAGAGATGCAGTTGGCAAACGTATGCAGTACGAGGGTGGGTGTTTGAATTAAAATAGGGATCGATTGGCCACTAAATTGGGAGAAAAAGGGAAAAATCAGAAATAAATGTATAAAAAAAAAGAAAAAAGGAAGAGACATCCTGGTAGCGTAGTGGTCTATTCCGTTGCCTACCAACACGGGGATCGCCGGTTCGAATCCCCCTGTTACCTCCGGCTTGGTTGGGCGTCCCTACAGACACAATTGGCCGTGTCTGCGGGTGGGAAGCCAAATGTGGGTCTGTATCCTGGTCGCTGCGCTAGCGCCTCTGGTCGGTCGGGGCGCCTGTTCAGGGGGGAAGGGGGAAGTGGGGGGAATAACGTGATCCTCCCACGCGCCACACCCCCTGGTGAAACTCCTCACTGTCAGGCGAAAAGAAGCGGCTGGCGACTCCACATGCACTGGAGGAGGAGGCATGTGGTAGTCTGCAGCCCTCCCCGGATCGGTAGAGAGGGTGGAGCATAGATTGGGATGGCTTGCAAGAGTGGGTTAATTGGCCGGATACAATTGGGGAGAAAAAGGAGGGGGGGTATGAGAGAGAGTGTGTGTGTGTGTATATGTAGTCAAGTCCAGTCAAGTCCAGTTTATTTGTACAAAGTCGCACAGGGCTGCAATATACGACACTGCTACGTCTGGCATTGCTGTGACAATGCCGTGTTCCAGTCCTGTTTTATGTTTACGTGAGTCACGTCAGGGAACTCGGTTAGTTGAGTTGTTGCTCTAATGGCGTATGCTCTGACTAGAGCTTTGCCTGTTGTGAACGTTATTCCAACATAACATTGGCTACGAGAGAATGCTGACTGTTCTCTGCCTCCACCCTCCCCTTCCCTGGATTTACCCAAAGAACCGCCTGTGTCATGGAATCGCTGGATATGCTTGTTTGAGACATATCTCCTCCCTACCGGCTTGGACGATGTGTTAGACAGGAGGAAGCGTGCATTGTTACTGCACTGTCTTGGAGTAGAAGGACAGCACATGTTGGGAACTTTTCTCTAAATTCATTTCTGATTTTTCCCTTTTTTTCTCCCAATTTAGTGGCCAATCGATCCCTATTTTAGTTCAAACACCCACCCTAGTACTGCATGCGTTCGCCAACTGCATCTCTCTGGCCGGCAGCTGAAGGAGTCGCCTCCCCACTTTCATGACAAGGCGAATCCAGGCCGAACCACTGCTTTTTCCGACACACATAGAGACGCATTCGTGTGATGAACACAAGCCGTCTCCGCCCCCCTCCCGAAGACAGCATTGCCAATTATTGCTGCTTCATAGAGTCCGGCCATAGTCGGATCTGACGAGACCGGGGCGCGAACCCCCGGTCCCCAGTGGGCAACTGCATTGACACAAAGCCGATGCTTAGACCGCTACACCACTGCGGACCCCAAGGGAACTTTTAGCAAAAGCCACCAAATATGAAGAGGCTATAAAACTACTCAAAGATACTTTTGCTGCTCCACAGAGCACTCTGCTCCATCGTGTTATATTCAGGCCCTGACACCAATGAGCAGGTGGGTGTGTATCTCAGTATGGGGATAAGCTATGAGGCTTGGCTAGGATATACAAATTTGAGACCTTACAAGATGAAATAGTACATGACCAACTCATTTTACACACAGCCCAGCGAGTGTGCAAGTAGCCTCACAACACCGTGATCGCTCACAGCAGCCATGTGGGAGCTGTAGCTCTCCCACGCACAAGTCAAGAGCACAAACTTTTCCTGCTCGTGGGAAAACCTGCTCCAACTGTGGAAAGCTCAACCACTTCCAAAAAGTCTGTAGGTTTGCCCCAGCCAGAGCTCACCAACAACACCCAGCCACACCTGCTCCTGCAACAGTAATCCTTAATGTTCACTCAGTATGAATGTCATTTAATACAAGTTCATTGATGGTTGACAACATCACTCTACCGCTCTTCCTCGAGATGGGGGCCATAGTATCACTGCTAAACTTGGCAACTTGGAAACGATTCTTCTCCCACAATCTGCTGGGACCACCCTCCACCACCCTACGTGGCTACAGTAATGTTGAGATTAACATTGTGGGCTCTCTTCAGCTGCCCGTGAGGTATGGGACAAGACTCTGCCAATGTTCCATTCCACATGTCACACCACTGGGCCAATCTTCTTGATCTCAACCTCTTCGGTGGCCTAGGTTTCACCCTCTTACACACTACTGGCTCAGAGATTCAACCTGTACTGTTCGACGGGCTGGGCTGTCTCACTGCCTTCACCCACCAGCCGCTGTTAGACCCAACAATAATGCCTATCATGCAGCCACTCTGCTGCTCTCCTCTGGCCCTGCATGATGACATCTCTGAGCTACAGCGCATGCTTGACGACCACATAATTGAGCAAGTGAACGCTTCAACTTGGATATCCAACGTCATTGTGACTAAGAAGGATGGCAGGCTACGTCTCTGTGTGGACCTGAGAGCGGTAAACAAAGCCATAATCCCTGATAGATGTTGTCCTTGCCAACTACAGAGGAGCTCACTGACCAGTTCCATAGGTCAGCGTTTTCTCAAAATTTAGCCTCCACTGGGGCTATCCCCTGGTCCCCCTACACCCTGAGAGCCACAACCTCACTGCCTCCATTGCCCACAGAATGATGAAAAGTGCGTTTTTGGGGCCTCAGCCATTGAGTATGTGGGGTTCCACCTCTCTACTGAGGGCATGCGCACACTTCACTCGAACATGGAAGCCATCCTACATATCCCAGTGCCCACCACACCTGCCCAGGTTGCCTCCTTCTTGGGCATGATGATGTATTATCTCCGATTTTTGCCGCAGTACTCTGGTACAATGGTGCCGCTGCGCAAACTGTTGAGGACTAACAAGCCCTGGGTCTGGACACCAGCCTACGCTTACACAGTGCACAGCTCACCTAACCACCGATCCTGGTGCACTTTGACCCAGCCAGCCCTACCCTCATCACATGTGATGTGCCTCTGCCATCACCATCATTGCAGTGATGTACCAGCTGCATACCGAAGTGGAAAGGCTGATTGCTTTTGCCTCCTGAGCACTCAGCCCCACAGAACAGAGGTACTCAGTAGGGGAGCGAGAGGTTCTCGCATGCCTCTGGGCCTGTGAGTGCTGGCACGTGTACATTTATGGGTGTGAATTTGCCTCGAGGACAGACCACCAAGCACTTCCCTCCCTCCTGGCTATGTCAGACACTGGCCACAAACCACTCCACCTTCACCACTGGGCTGACCACTTACAGCAATACAACTATCGCCTGCAGTTTACGCCAGGCTGGGACAATGTGGTGGCTGACCTGCTATCACATTTGATCCCCATCTCACTTCCATGGTTCCGGTCTTTGAGCATGACCTTTTCCAGCTTCTCCACACACCCCTTTGGGAGACGGTGTCCCTGAGAGAGGTCCACGATGCCTCAGCATCTGACCCTGTCCTTCCCTCAGTTTCAACATAAATCGGCAGGGCTGTCCTGCGAGGGGTCGGATGAGCTGTCTCCCTACATCAGGATCTGGTAGGAGTTGGCATGCTGGCATGACACTTGTATTAGCAGACGGCTCTGCACTGTGTTTCTGAGTGCCTTTCATGTGCATGTCCTTGCTATGGCACACGAGGCCCACTTGGGCATAGTCAGGCTCAAAAAACGATGCCGGGACTTCATGTGGTGGCCAGGGATCGACAGAGACATCGAGACTCTGGTCAATGACTGCACTGCCTGTCTCCTCAGCGACAAGACCAGTGCTCCAGCCCTGCCCCCACCCACGCAGCCCCTGGAATGGCTGTCCCTACCCTGAGATCATATACAACTCGACATCTGTAGCGAGCTGCATGGGGCACCACACTACCAGCGGTTTCTTGTTGTGACCTATGATCTCCACTCTAATTGGCCAGAGATGATATTTTAATCTCCCTGTTCTCATGATGGGGTTTGCCTAAGAAAATCGTGACTGATAATGGGCCCAGGGTGGTCTCACACAAATTGTCTTACCTGGAAGAGAAGGAGATCTGCCATATTCACACAGCTTTTTATAACCAAGCCATCAATGGGGAATGGGGGTGGAACATCTGAATCAGTCCTTAATAAATGGAATCAGGGCCCACCTCGCCCAAGGGTACACATTAAATACCATCCTCCTCCAGACACTGATACACTATTGCACCACCTCACATACCACCACTGAAGTCTCCCCAGTCTCCCTCATGCTGGGACAGGAACTTAAGCTACCTCTGAATAGGCTCCCCCCTGCCCTGGCCCACGCTCGAACTCACCCAGTTCAAGCCACAGTCAAAGCCAGATGAAGGGCCAGTTCATCCAGAAACTCTGAGCTAGGGCTCCTGCCATTGCCGATTGCAACTTGGTCAGAATCCGGCAACCTCACCGTGATAATAATCTACAGTCATTCACCTCACCGTGATAATAATCTACAGTCATTCTGGTCAGTTCCTGTCCAGGTCAGCCAGCAGCTCGACCCAGCCATGTTCAGACTCATTGATGGCCTTCACTGGCATTTTAGCCACCTGTGCAAGGCACAGGCCCCTCTGGAGCCAAGGATTAGGTGTAGGCCCGTACAGTAGCCCTATCTGCCTCACAGCTTGACACCTCAGTATCCCTAGTCCCTATGCAGCTTTGGGGGGGAGGGGGCATACATCTGGTATTGCTGTGACAGTGCCATGTTCCGATCCTGTTGTATTTACGTGGGTCACGTCAGTGAGTCACATCAGTGAACTCGGTTGCTTGACTTGCTAATTAAATGAAATACGCTCTGACTAGAGCTTTGCCTGTCATGTCCGTTATTCCAACAGAACAGACACCTTCTATCCTTGTACCCTTACCAACCGAGGAAAAACTCCTCAAGAAAACCTTATCAGAAAATGAAAGAATCTTCAGGTAGAGCAACAGAGGAGGGATCCCTCTTCCAGAACAGACACGCATGCAAAAGACAGTTTTGTTTTGACTTTTTTCTTAGTTAAGTAACTTAACTCAGGAAAAGTTGCAGCAATTTAGCAGTAAGCATCAGTCAGTGAGGCTTATTTACTTTTCCCGCATGAAATGGCCAAATCAACAGACTGTCACAGACTGCTTGTAATTTGGACCAATTGTCACATTTGGTGTCGTGCTAACTTATGTCATCACAGCGTACAGCTTTTGGTTGCTTAGTAACGTCAGGCGCGACAGTAGCGCAGCCTCCCAAGCAGCTTGGATGAAAGAATGAAAATGGCATGGCTGGTGTTTTCCACATGTTTTTAGACGCAACATGTCAACGGCCCCTTAATATTTTGGCTGAAGGAGGTATAGATTTTAGCAAGCAACATTTTTTTTTATCCCTCCCCAATTGTATCCAGCTTATTATCCCACTCTTCTGAGCCGTCCGAGTCTCTGCTCCACCCCCTCTGCTGATCCGGGGAGGGCTGCAGACTACCACATGCCTCCTCCCATACACGTGGAGTCACCAGCCGCTTCTTTTCACCTGACAGTGAGGAGTTTCACCAGGGGGACGTAGCGCGTGGGAGGATCACGCTATTCCCCCCAGTTCCCCCTCCCCCGAACAGGCGCCCCGACCGATCAGAGGAGGCGCTAGTGCAGTGACCAGGACACATACCCACATCCGGGTTACATGGCCAATTGTGTCTGTAGGGACGCCCGACCAAGCCAGAGGTAACATGGGGGATTCGAACAGCCGATCCCCGTGTTGGTAGACAACGGAATAGACCGCCACGCTACCCAGATGCCCCTAGCACGCGTATTTAAATGTACTGGGTGTGCATGTATGTATTTATCTGTCTATACATGTATGTATGAATGTGTGTGTGTGTGTGTGTGTGTGTGTGTATTTTGTAGTAGTTAATGTTGTGTTACATGGTTATTCTCACCAGATTTCCTCATGAGATTAATAATAGCTTCTTTAAGCGAACTTTATCTTATCTTATCTCATCTTGATGTGTCTCGTCTCATCTTGTTCTCATCTTGTTCATCTTGTCTCATCTCGTCTCGACGCGTCTCGTCCGACTGAAGTAACCGCAACAGGTCTTTAACCTTTGTGTGAGGGTTCGGTCAACAAACACAACAGAAAGTCTTTTCTCCATTTCAGAACTTCTGAGTGGCAGCACGTCACTTTCCTTTAAACGAGTTTCATTTCTGGTCGTCACCTGGACACGTAATGACCCTTTCTGCCCCGAGCTGACATAAAACTTTTATTTTGGCAGGAATCGGCAAACTTAATATTTGCTGTCTGCGTTGTGCTTTTCTAATCGATGACACATCCGATCAATACTTCCTGATCCAGATGAAAACACGAAAAGACACATTTTTGGGCTGATTGTTTTCTTACAAATGGCCCCGGAGGTTTGTTTTCCAGTCTTCTTCAGAGACCGTACAGCATCTCAGAGTTTTGCTGACGTGATTTGAAGCGGCGTCAGTGTCAGTGATTATAGATGTTGACGATGATAACTTTTCAGTAACCAAGGTTGTCTGTCTGTCTGTCTGTCTGTCTGTCTGTCTGTCTCACCTCCTCCACGCTCCTCTCCAACTTTCACCCCCTCCTCCTCCCCCCGCACCATTCATCACATACATATTTAACAACTGGAGTCAATGAAAGTCAAGAAGGATTAAATCAGAACTTCGCCTCCTCCCCTGTCTTCAGCCTGTCCACGGCAGCAGAATTTAAACGAGAAACTGAAATTAATAATTCAGTCGATCTTGAGGTTTGTTTTTGTTGCTCATCTGTAATGTGGACACGATGAGCAAGCAGGTGGAGACGTTCACTGTCCATGTCACTAAAACAGTGGAATGAGCTCAGGAAACGGTGTCACTTCACTGTAATGCAGAGCAGGAACCACAACATTTTTGCAACCCCCCCCTTTTCTCCCCATTTGTACCCAGCCAATTGCCCCACTCTTCTGAGCCGTCCCGGTCTCTGCTCCACCCCCTCTGCCGATCCGGGGAGAGCTGCAGACTACCACATGCCTCCTCCGATACATGTGGAGTCGCCAGCTGCTTCTTTTCTCCTGATAGTGAGGAGTTTCACCAGGGGAGGGCACTTAGTGCGTGGGAGGATCACGCTATTCCCCCCAGTCCCCCCCCCGAACAGGCTCCCCGACCGACCAGAGGAGGCGCTAGTGCTCCATTACAAACCCACATCTGGCTTCCCACCTGCAGACACAGCCAATTGTGTCTGTAAGGACGCCCGACCAAGCCGGAGGTAGCACGTGGATTCGAACCAGCGATCCCCGTGGTGGTAGGCAACGGAATAGACCGCTACGCTACCCGGACGTCCCTTTCCTACAACACATCTAGTTTCATACCAACATATATATACATGTTATATCCACATGCTGACCAGTTGTAATTTAAGCCCATGCTGGTGTGAGATGTCGGGCAGATACCAGGTTAGAATGTATTGGTATTGGGGGCGTCCGGGTAGCATGGCAGTCTATTCCGTTGCCTATCACCACGGGGATCGTTGGTTCGATCCCCGTGTTGCCTCCGGCTTGGTCGGGCGTCCCTACAGACACAATTGGCTGTGTGTGCGGGTGGGAAGCCGGATGTGGGTATGTGTCCTGGTCGCTGCACTAGCGCCTCCTCTGGTCAGTCGGGACGCCTGTTCAGGGGGCAGGGGGAACTGGGGGGAATAGCGTGATCCTCCCACGCACTACGTCCCCCTGGTGAAACTCCTCATTGACAGATGTAAAGAAGCGGCTGACGACTTCACATGTATTGGAGGAGGCATGTGGTAGTCTGCAGCCCTCCCCAGATCAGCAGAGGGGGTGGAGCAGCGACTGGGGCGGCTCGGAAGAGTGGGGTAATTGGCCAAGTACAATTGGGGAGAAAAAAAAGGGGGGGAGAAAAAAAAGTATTGGTATTGGAAATTTACTCAAGACTAAATTCTGACACACAGAAATGGGGCAGGCTAAGCTAACTGCTAGCCCCTGCAGACCGGCAGTTCTGATTACACCGAAGGCGGCGGCCTCGCCTGGCATTGACTGTGTTTTTAGTGTCATCGTGTGGAGTCCGGGGAGGTGTGTCCGACATGTCTGGTTGGGAGAGCTGGCGCTTGATGGGTTGGTCTGCTGCGTCTGGTGGGCCCAGGGACCACAATTACTGGAGCTGTGCCCAGAGGAAACACCGAGGGCGGTCTGACAGGACGCGGAAGTAGGGCAGGCTAAGTTAACTGCTAGCCAATGCACACCGGCAGTTCCGACAGTTGTTCTGGCTGGACTGAGTTGTTAACTGTTTGTTTGTTTTTGCTCTGTTGTGTTTTTGTATATATTTGGTGGTGTTGTTTTTGGGAGTTTTTGTGTCGCACTGCGGTGGGCTGGGGTAAACAGGACTTTGTTGCTTTTGTGTATCAAGTACATGAAAGAAGTGACAATAAATTGTCTCTGATTCCTGAACATGCCATGACTGAAAAGCAAAATGGCTTCATTTGCAGCATGTTTGGCAAATGAAGCCTGCACTGCTTTATAATGTTGTGAAAACAGATCTTACCTCTGTTACTTTGCTACTTGAACCCCAAACTAACAGTCGTAATCTGCACTGGTTAGTAAAAGTAATGGATCAGATCAGGACTTGGTATCAGACGATAATTAAAGATTTGGTCATCGGTATCAGCAGTAAAGCAGGAAATCTTTTAAGCTCCGCTGCCTTTTCCGTGTCTCTCTAAACGCCGAACACATTTCTCAGTTCGTTTTGTGAAGTGAAAATTTTCTCTGACTCCCTCCCTCCCGTCCCGCCTCCCCTCTCCTCCCTCCTGCAGATGAGTTCATTCAGCACGCGTGCGCTGACGCTGCTGTCCTCGGTGTTTGGCGCGTGCGGGCTGCTGCTGGTGGGCGTGGCGGTGTCCACAGACTACTGGCTGCTGATGGAGGAGGGCATTGTCCTGCAGCAGAACCAGACCACCGAGGTCAAGATGGCACTGCACTCCGGCCTGTGGAGGGTCTGCTTCATCGCAGGTTGGCCACGCTGAACTTCCCACATGTGTATTTACATTGACATGTATATTTACTCATTCGGCAGATGAACTTTACACTAACGTGTATATTTACTCACTCAGCAGATGTTTTCATCCTACAGACAACTTAGCAGACAGTCAGTAGTTATCAGATAAAACCACGTGTTACCAAGCTGGATCATACAGCACAATGCAGGTACCTCATAGTAGTACTACATGAAGTAGTACGTAGTAGTAGTAGTAGTAGTAGTACATTACATTACGGTCATTTAGCCGACGCTTTTATCCAAAGTGACTTACAATAAGTGCATCATTTAACGTAGGAAATCAGGAGAACTGCTAGTCATCAGAGGTAATAAGTGCATCTTCTCTCTAAACAAGCATCTAAGAGCAAAACCAGTGCTAAAGTAAAAGCGCAAGAAAGAGGTTTTTCTTTTTTAAATGAGTGAACACAATAAGTGCTAAGAACAAGTAACAGGGTAGTAGTTCTTGAAGATGTGAGTTTTCAACCTGTGCCGAAAGATGGGCAGCAACTCCGCTGTCCTGAC
>NC_079228.1:39428280-39453280 GCF_029633865.1 Lampris incognitus | reverse complement strand
GGGAGAGGAGAGAGAGAAAGCAGAAAGAGACACACAAAGAGACAGAGAGACACACACACACACACACACACACAGAGAGGGGTGAGAGGAGAGAGAGAAAGACAGAGGGGGGGGGGAGAGAATTGTCC
This sequence comes from Lampris incognitus, assembly GCF_029633865.1. NCBI lineage: Eukaryota > Metazoa > Chordata > Actinopteri > Lampriformes > Lampridae > Lampris > Lampris incognitus. The sequence continues at coordinate 39,453,152 of NC_079228.1, read as the reverse complement.
TCACTTGTGCAGCTCTTTTCTGGGTGGTGGCGGCGTCGCTCTGGGGAGGCGGCCATGTTTGTGTTTCCATGTTGTCTGATGCTCGGTACAAAAGGTCAGAGGAGGAACATGCTAGTGGCATTTGAAGTGGCTGTTTCTTGTTTGTGTGTGTGTGTGTATGTGTGTGTGTGTGTGTGTGTGTCTGAGAGAGGAACAGAAGAGTCAAAAAACAGTGCCTGTGCTGCTGCATTTGTGTCCATCTCAACATATCAGGAATTGTTTGCGTCATTGTGTGTATATTTTGTTTATTTGTGTATGCTTTTGGTTTATGTGTCTCTGGTGTGTGTGGGTGTGTGTGTATCTATATTGTATTTGTTTTTTGTATATGTGTGTGAGCATGTGTGTTTTTGCGTGTATGGTCAGCAGTGTATAGTATGTATGCTTGTGTAAGTTTGTATGAGTGTTAATGTGTACAGTATGAGAGTGTATGTGTACATTTGTTGGTGTATTAATTTGTACATGAGCAAGTCTCTCTCTCTCTCTCGCTCTCTCTCTCTCTCTCTCTCTCTCTCTCTCTCTCTCTCTCTCTCTCTCTCTCGGAGTGCATGCTGGGAGCGGAAGTTGGTGAGAGTGAGTCACGTTTCAGCGTGAGTGCGTTCTCTATCCTTTCTGTCTTTGGTTGCTTCTTGTTTTTGTGGGTTTGTATTTTGACAGGCTTGCTGTTGTTGTAGCCCTGTGATGGCCTGGCGGCCTGTCCAGGGTGTCTCCCCGCCTGCCGCCCCGTGACTGCTGGGATAGGCTTCAACGCCCCGCGACCCTGATTTGGATAAGCGGCTTGGATAATGGATGGATGGATGGATGGATACTGTCGTTGTGGTGATTTTGGTTCCGGAGCGGTTTCGACCGGCCCGGCTGGGAGTCATGCAGACTCGTGGAATCGGAGGCGTGGGGCTGGAGGAGCTCACATGCCAAGATGGAGTTAAACTCTCTCCAACTTCCAGTTGCTCGGTGGAAGATTGCAGTTTAGTGATTGGTGAAGTCGTTGGTTATGACAGTGTTAAGTCTGCATCTAGGATGAATAGTGGAGTCGTCGTGTTTCTGGACAGTATTGATAAAGTTAACGTGGTTGTGGAGCAAGGCGTGGTAATCCAGGACACCTTTGTTCAGGTGGTGCCGCTGGTTAATCCGGCCAAAAAGGTAATTTTGTCCAAAGTCCCTCCGTTCATTAGCAGCGAAATGTTGCAGCGAGAACTGGCGAGACATGGACAAATAATGTCCCCTATAAAACTGATTCCTCTGAGCTGCCAGTCTCTACATTTAAAACATGTTATGTCCCTCAGAAGGCAGCAGGTCTTCATGGTTCTGAGGAACAACACGGAGTTAAATTTGATGTTGAAGTTCAGAGTGGCTGGTTTTGACTACAATGTGTGTGTATTTTCGGGGGGGAAAATGAAATGTTTTGACTGTGGAATGCAGGGTCATCTCATCCGTTCTTGTCCAGAGAAACCAACTGCCGAGCCAAATGAGGGTGCGACTGCAGCACAGGGCCCTGAGCAAACTGGGACTGCGGCGCCGAGGTCAGAGCAGGAACAAACAGCAGGGGAAAAAAACAGTGAAGCTGAGTTTCAGGCTGCTGGTTCAGGTGTTTGCTGCTCCTGGTTCAGCTCATCTGGGTCTGCTGGTTCAGTTGCTGATGATCTGGGCTCAGCAAGTTCGGGGGCTGTGGGTTCAGGACCCGCTGCTGCTGATCCGGGTCCTGCACATAAAGATACTGTTGTAGAGGTTGTTGAAAAGTGTCCCACAGACAGTATTACCTGTGATGTAAAGGACACACAGACTGAAACAAAGGATGTTGTCTGGAGGAGGAACGTGTGATGTTGATAAAGAAAGACTCTTCTAATGTCAAAGATAAGGAGAGGAAACCTGATGAGGTGTCTCCGCCTTCTAGTATAGCGATAAGGGTTTCTCATCAGAGCAGGTGTCTGCAGTCGGATGAGAGTGAAGGTGATGAGAGTGATGTGGAGTCTCTAGCTTCCTCGCAGACGGGGACTCGAAAAAAGAATGGATACTCTCTAGTGAGTATGAAGAAGTTTTTGCAGGATACTAAGGGAGCTAGAAATGTTAAAGTTGAAGAAGTGGTCCCTGATTTACAGCTCTTCCCTGATTCGGTGAAGACGTTTCTGAGAAGTCCTGGTGGTCTTGGGGGAGAAAGATTTCCCTGAACAGAAAACTTTCCATTTAAAGAAAATAGTTCAAAGGGTAAAAAAACAGCTAGAGAATGATGAATAAGTTTTTCCATTTTTTCTTTCTTTGTCCACTTGTTTTTGTTTTGCAACATTTTTTCTGTAGTATGAGGGACATAAGAATAAGTAGCTTAAATTTAAATGGAGCAAGGGGTGATGAGAAAAGGGCCTCTCTTTTCAAGCTGTGTGCTCTTAAAAAGTGAGATGTGCTTTTTGTACAAGAGACCCACGGTACTGCTGATAACGAGGCTGACTGGAGGACAGAATGGACTGGTGAGACCTTTTTAAGTCACAAAACCAGTAACAGTGGTGGAGTTGGGATTCTTTTTTCCAGGAATTGTATTCCTCAGTCTGCTGAGTCTGAAGAAGTTATTAAAGGTCGTCCGGTAAAAGTAAGAGCAGTGTATGAAAATATAAAAATGGTGTTTATTAATATTTATGCTCTAGTTGCGGGAGTGAAGAGATTAGTCTTTCTAGATGTTTTAAATGAAGTTATTGAGAATTGTAACAGTGAGGAATATTTATTATTTATTGGTGGAGGTTTTAACTGTACTGAAGACAGCAGGTTAGACAGGAGCCATGCAGAGCCTCACACACTGCCTCGCAGTCATCTGGTTCGTCTTTTTGAGGCTCATGAATTGTGTGATGTGTGGAGAGGGTTTCACAATAAACAGAGACCTGGACACCTGGACACATGTTAAGGGTAGCTTGATGTGTATGGCCAGGCTTGATAGTTTTTATTGTTAGAAACATCAGTTTAATGTGTTCAAAAGTTGTGTTATCAGCCCTTTTGGTTTTTCTGATCACTCGCTAGTAATGGTTTCTGTCTTTTATAAAATGTGTAAAACCCAATGGTGCTCACTGGCATTTGAACACGGCCTTACTTGAGGATAAAAACTTCAAGGATGCTTTTGTTTGTTTTTGGAAAAACCACCAAGGTAAAAACTGATTTTGTGTCTGTATAACAGTGGTGGGATATTGGAAAAATCCAAATAAGACAACTGTGTCAGCAGTACACGCGGAATGTCACCCAAGCCTTAATGAGTTCAGTGAATGCTCTGGAGTCTGAAGTAGAGGAACCCCAAGACTTAGCTGAGGCCACAGGAGACCAACACCATACTGAGGCACTCGCAGCGAAAAAGTCTGGTTTAAACAACCTGCTGGGTGTTTCAGCTCAGGGGGCTTCAGTCAGGTCCCGCTTTCAACATGTAGCCCCGATGGATGTCCCATCACACTTTTTCTCTGGGCTGGAGCGTAAGAATGGACAGAAGAGGTTCATTCACAGCTTAAAATCTGACACTGGGCAGGTGCTGAATGACCGTACTGCAATTCGTATGTGTGCTGTCAGTTTTTACAGTAATCTGTTTAAATGTGAGAATAGAGAGGAGCAGGCAGTGTCTTGGAGGTTGGACAACAGAGTAATGTAGAGTTGGAAGCAGCTCTCTCCTCTGATGAACTCTATGCTGCTCTGCAGAGTATGCAGAGTGGGAAAGCTCCTGGAATTGATGGTCTACCTGTTGATTTTTACAGATCTTTCTGGTTGGTGGTTGGAGGGGAGGGGGTCTGCTGGCAGTGCGAAATGATAGTCTTGCCAGAGGGCATCTGCCATTAGCAGGAGGGCAGTTCTCACCTTACTGCCTAATCAGAATCAGAATCAGAATACTTTATTCATCCCCGAGGGGAAATTGGGTAAGAAAGGTGACCTACAGTCCATTAAAAAACTGGAGGCCTGTGTCACTGCTTTGCACTGATTATAAACTCTTCTCAAAAGTGTTGGCAACCAGGCTGAGGAAAGTGATGGTACAAGTGATTCATTGTGACCAGATCTACTGTGTACCTGGAAGGTTGATTTCAGATAACATCATTCTGATTCAAGACTTTTTAGAGATCTGTAAGCTGTTTGGCCTCACAGCTGGCATCATATCACTTGATGAAGAAAAAGCTTTTGATCGCGTTGAGCATGAATATTTATGGCTCACATTGAGGGCATTTGGTTTTGGTCCTGGCTTTATTAACAAAATTAAGGTTCTGTATTGTGACATTCAGAATGTGCTGAAAGTTAATGGTGGTTTGAGCGCTCCTTTTCAAATGCAAAGGGGAATTAGACAAGGCTGTGCCCTCGCAGGCATGTTGTATTCCCTAGCATTTGAGCCTCTGTTACACAAACTCAGATCTGACCTTCAGGGTATAACTATCCCAGGTTGTAGTGCACCCTTAACACTGTCAGCCGATGCACATGATTTAGTAATTCTGGTGAACAGTCAGCAGGATATTGACATGTTGGTGAGGGACATCATCCAGTTTGGCTTAATATCTTCAGCCAAAGTTAACTGGATCAAAAGCAAAGCTCTCAGTGTTGGGGGTGTACTGGAAAAAGCTCAGTTTGCCTGGGGGGTTGATTTGGAAGGTGGAGGGGCTGAAATATTTAGGAGTGTTTCTAGGTGATCAGTCTGTTCTTAAAAACTGGGGAAATGTTCTTGAAATGGTCAAAACTTGGCTAGCAAAGTGGAAGTGGATTTTAACCAAGATGTCCTACAGAGGTCAAGTCCTGATCACTAACAATTTGGTATCATCAATGTTATGGAATTGCCTGTCAGTTGTTGCCCCCCCCCCCCCACACACACACACCAGACCTGCTGTCCAAGATCCAGGCTGTTCTTGTCAACTTCTTCTGGGACAAACAGCACTGGGTGCCTCATTGTATGCTGTATCTGCCGAGGGTTGAAGGAGGGTAGGGCCTGATCCACCTGAGCAGCAGGGGGACTACCTTCTGTTTCCAGTTCCTACAAAGGTTTTTGTATGGTCCTGCTGAGTTAGTGTGGAGGTCGCTGGCTTGCATTCCGAGTCAGCTAGGTGGACTGGGACTGAACAGATCTTTGGGTTCGATGGACTTAAAGCAGCTTAACATCAAGGAACTACCTGAATTCTGCTGTGGACTATTCAAGGTGTGGAATTTCTTAAACAAAGAGAGACTGAGACAACACTGCTCTTTGTTTTTGGCTGCTCCAGGAACCAATCATACATGGCACCCGTTTTAGTGCAGTCTGTCAAGCGGGACCAACTCTGCTCAGGCGGTTCTGTATGTCGAATGTGGCGACTCTGGGACATGTAGTTCAGCTTGCAGGTCCAAATATGAGCAATGCAGCTCCTCTTGTCTCCTGCTTGGGACTGAGATCGACTCGTGTCCTCACTCTGCTGCTTAACAAATGGAGGGAAGCTCTCACAAGTGGTGAGCCGACACTGTTGATCCAGTATTATAATGGCTCTGTTGGACCTGATGAGAATGATGTTTTCCCTTCAATGAGCATTTCCCCAGATTTTAAGGACTGTACGGGACATCTTTTAAAAAGTGAGAATTCCTCCAAATGGGAGGTCAGTGTACAAAATGTTTGTTAAAGTTCTGTACAGGGACAAATTACATGGTAAACCAGATACTCCATGGAGGGCTCACTTAGGTCTGAGTGACAGTGTTGGACCTGAGTGGAGAGCGCTGTACAAACCACCATTGGTCAAAAGAGCTGGAGACCTGCGGTGGAGGGTTTTACATGGTATCGTGGCTGTTAATGCTTTTGTCTCTGTTATTAATTCTGATGTTAGCCATGAGTGCCCATTTTGCTCTGATCGTGAAACTGTCTTTCATTGTCTCATGGAATGTTGTCGACTGCTGCTGGAAAATGTTTTCGGATTGTTTGGGGAAGTCTTTTCGAAACCCGTGTTCATTCTGGGCTACAGGTACTCTCAGAAAAACAGTCAAATGCCAGCTTTTTAATTTCATTGTGGGGAGGGCAAAGATGGCCGTATATCTGAGCCAAAGAAACAGAATGGAGGATGCTGGGGAGGATGATGATGCTGTTTTTGTGTTTATAAAAATGTAAAAAGCACGTTTAAAAGTAGATTTTGCTATTTCAAAATGATGAAAAATCTGGAAAGTTTTCGCAGTGTGTGGTGTTACACAGATGTGCTTTGCTGTGTTGTGGATGATGAGCTGATCTTTGGGAGTGTCCTGCAAAGATTTAGATTCTGTGAATCGGGTACTGGGGCGGCACGATGGCGCAGTGGTCAGCGCGGTTGCCTCACAGCAAGAAGGTCATGGGGGTAGCCCAACCTTGGTGGGTTGTCCCGGGTCGTCCTCTGTGTGGAGTTTGCATGTTCTCCCCGTGTCTGTGTGGGTTTCCCCCGGGGGTACAGTTTCCTCCCACAGTCCAAAGACATGTAGGTCAGGTGACTTGGCCGTGCTAAATTGTCCCTAGGTATGAATGTGTGTGTGTCTGTGGGGGGGAGTGGCGCTGTGATGGCATGGCGGTCTGTCCAGGGTGTCTCCCAGCCTGCCACCCAATGACTGCTGGGATAGGCTCCAGCATCGCCGCGACCCTGAGAGCAGGATAAGCAGTTCAGATAAAGGATGGATGGATAGATGAATCTGTTACTTACCATGTTGGTTTTTATCCTCCTTATTATTATTAAAGTATTGTCAAAAATCAAAATCTCTCTCTCTCTCTCTCTCTCTCTCTCTCTCTCTCTCTCTCTCTCTCTCTCTCTCTCTCTCTCTCTCTCTCTCTCTCTCTCTCTCTCTCTCTCTCTCTTTCTTTCTTCCAGGATCAGAGAAGGGGAGATGTGTGGCATCAGAGTATTTTACAGAGCCAGAGATTGAGATCACAACAGAAAACACTGCCAACATACTCAGTAAGCTTACACACACACACACATTCAAGCTCATTAACTAAAAACAAGCACAAACATAAATTTGCATATCTCGCCCTCCTTATTCAACACAAAATATTTATTTAATGACCTAAAAGTGAAAAGTAATAATAGCTCAGTAAAGTTTAACTTTGGACTTAAACTTCAACATTGGGGTTTGTAGAAATTGCAGGAAAGTAGAGACGTACGATTTCTTTCATTGACTACACAGATGCGTGTGTCATTTCTTTTTTTATTTGCCCACACCGCCTGAACAAACATGGTGCTGCATGACCACGGCTGCACACCGACTTCTTAACCTGAGCACGTCAACTTAATACCAACAGCAGGCTCTGGTGAATTATGTCCAAAGGTCCGTTAAGTGTCAACTACACACGTCCTTAACATGGCGGGGGCCGGCTGGCCTGGCCGGAACGGCTCTGCCGAACAGGAGCGGGGTCTGGGGCTCCCACTGGAGGGGCCTTACGAACGCTGCAGCGTGGAGGTAGGGAGGGGGGTGGAGGAGCCTCGGGGGTCTTGTTGGGGGGTGGGGGCAAGGTAGGAGGGCGCCCCCCCCGCACCACGGGGGCTGGGCCAGTCCAGCAGGTCGGTCCAAGTCCAGATGAGCCGGTTTGAGGCGAGCCACAGAAATGCACTCCGGCTTGCCATCAACGTCCACGACAAAGTGCTTGTTCCCGGTCTTCAGGATGCACAACGGGCCATCGTAGGGAGGCTGCAGGGGTCCATGGTGGCCATCGTGGGAGGTGAAAATGTATTCTACTGATGGCAGGCATGTGGGGACATGAGACTGGGAGGCTGTGTTGCGAAGTGGGGACTGGTGCAAAAACTCAGGCGTTATCCAGAAGCATGGTCCGCTGGTGGGCTGCAGACCAGGGAGCCGTGGTGTTGGGGGCAAAATCCCCTGGGACCGGCAGCAGCTGGCCATAAACCAGATCAGCAGATGAGGACTGGAGGTACTCATTAGGGGCCATCCTAAGGGCCAGCATGACCCACGGGAGCCTGTCGACCCAGCTGCTGTCCTTGAGGCTGGCGTGAAGAGCGTCCTTCATAGAGCAGTGAAACCGCTCGCACAACCCATTGGCGGTACGTGGTGGCGTGGTGGAGCTTCACCCCTAGTCTCTCTGCAACTGCGTTCCAGAGCTCAGACGAGGTGCCGAACCTGGTGACTCAGGTCCCGATGAATGCCGGGGCTACCTCTGTGGACATCATTGACGACAGTGGGACGGCTTCCTGCCATCGAGTGGTCCTGTCCACCATTGTGAGGAGGTAAGTAAAACCGTGGAAGGGGCGCAGGGGGCCCATCAGGACCACGTTTATGTGGTCAAACCTCCTTTTGGGCACCGGGAACTGTGCCAGTGGGGCTCTGTTATGGTGGTGCAAGAAGAGCACTGGCACTCCACGTGGGTGTCGGCCCCGTCTCACATCTTTTTTGAGCCCGTGCCGGATGAACTTGGCCGCCACCAGTCTTTGAGATTACTTTTTGCCTGGGTGGGAGAAGCCATGGGCAGCGTCGAAAACACACCGCCTCCATCTGGTGGGAATGAGGGGCTGGAGCTGACCTGTGGAGACATCACACAGGAGCGTGGTACCAGCATCATCGAAAGCCACGTCCTCTAACTGCAGCCCCATGACAGCCGTCCTGAAAGCCTGCACGTCCAGGTCGGCGGCCTGGTCAGCCTACTATCGGTCTACTCTACTCTACTCTACTCTACTCTACTCTACTCTACTCTACTCTACTCTACTCTACTCTACTATACTATACTATACTATACTATACTATACTATATATGTTATCAGTTTGGTAGTATATATTATCGATTTGGTATACTATCATATTCTATACATTTGATATACCACCATATACTGTCATCTGGTATATTATCATGTACTATTGGTATAGTATATGATCATATACTACGTGTGGTGTATACTGTCATGTACTGTCGTGTCAGTCTGGTACATGTTGGTGTCTGACTCAGTATTTGAGGAAGGAAACTCGTTTATAGATCGGTTAAACAGCTGATCTGAGTCTATGTACTCTAACAACATAAACGATGTTTATGATGTGATTGGTCAAAATAATGGCACATGTATTGAACATAATGACTGATGAATATATGTGGTCAAAATAAATCAATAAAGTAAAAAAAAAAAAACAACACTTCCACTGTTCAGTGTCAGTTTCTCTCGCACACTTCTTGTTGCAAGAACAAACTGAAGAGAAACCGAAGAGAAAGTTAGGGGAAGGTTTGTAATGAGTCCAAGGGGGCGTCCAAAGAGGCGTCCGGGGGGGGGGGGGGGCGTCTAGGTAGCGTAGTGGTCTATTCCATTGCCTACCAACACGGGGCTCGCCGGTTCGAATCCCTGTGTTACCTCCGGCTTGGTTGGGCGTCCCTGCAGACACAATTGGTTGTGTCTGCTGGTTGGAAGCCGGATGTGGGTATGTGTCCTGGTTGCTGCACTAGCGCCTCCTCTGGTCGGTCGGGGCGCCTGTTCAGGGGGGAGGGGGAACTGGGGGGACTAGCAGGATCCTCCCACATGCTACATCTCCCTGGTGAAACTCCTCACTTTCAGGTGAAAAGAAGCGGCTGGCGACTCCACATGTATTGGAGGAGGCATGTGGTAGTCTGCAGCCCTCCCCAGATCGGCAGAGGGGGTGGAGCAGAGACCGGGGTGGCTTGGATGAGTGAGGTAATTGGGTGGGTACAATTGGGGAGAACGGGGGGGGGGGTGTAATGAGTCCGAGCATCTCCCCCCGTTTCCTACCCTGAGACCAGCTCCACCGTGGCTCATCTCAAAGGCCGCCGTGCTGCATGGAGAACCTCATGGGGACGTTCACGTCAGAGGCTTCCTGTACAAATCGAATGTGTTTGTTAGAGTGTCGGGTTTGGCGACCTCGCCCCAAAAACGCTGGTAAATGATTGACACCGGGAAGGCGAGCTCAGGTGCAACCGCCTTCGCAGTGTTTCTGCTGTCGGGGCGTTTTCTTTTTTCTGAGGTAAGACGCCACTCTGCCGCTCAACTGAGGAACAGACACGTGGCCTGTTGTCCTCTCAACACCTTTCCCAGGTGGGCGCACTCGTTTAAAAAAAATAATTCTGATTTTCCCTTTTTTCTCCCAATTTAGTGGCCAATCGATCCCGATTTTAGTTCAAACACCCACCCTCGTACTGCACGCGTTCGCCAACTGCATCTCTCCGGCCGGCAGTCTGGAAGGAGACGCCTTGCCACTTTCATGACAAGGCGAATCCAGGCCGAACCCCCCCCCCACCCAGACGCATTCATGTGACGAACACAAGCCGACTCCGCCCCCCTCCCGGAGACAGCGTTAACCAGTTATTGCTGCTTCATCGAGTCCAGCCATAGCTGGATCTGACGAGACCGAGGCGTGAACCCCCGGTCCCCAGTGGGCAACTGCATCGACACAAAGCCGATGCTTAGACCAGTACACCACCGCAGACCCAGGCGCGCTTGTTTTAGCGTCGTTAGCAGTACAGCGGTACTGCGTGTCATGGTTAATTCAGGTAGTTACTAGTTGTTAGTGAAGTATGTTGTATCTACGCCTTACAAAGCATTTCCACATGAGACTGAAAGGCCCGCAGCACCTTGAGACTCACAAAAGCCTAAAGGATCATAAGATCCTCTCGAAAGTATAAGTACATGATTAACAAAATATTTGCATGTACATTTGCGCATGCGTTAATCATGACTTGCAGTACTAATAAGTATTTATAAAACATCTATTAACACACTAACCGTGGTGCATGTCTTGCTTTACAGGTGATGAATTCAGTAGTTACTAGTACTTCACTAATACTTTTATTGTGTAGTTATTGTAAAGTGTTACTGCGTCCTGTTGTACGAACCGTCTCAAGTGGGTCGCAAAACCATCTCCCTGCAAATACTGTGTGTTTTTCTTTTCTGTGAAAAGTAAAACGTGCAGAGGGAACAATTGTCACGCGGCGGTTTGGGTAAGGGTATGGTTAGAAATGTACTGATACCGGTACCATTTATGAGTACTAGCTGCTGCTTCGTGGTACCTTTGTTCTGTCGTGGTGTCGAAATACTGTTGAGTTGTATCTGAGATGTTGTTTGAGAAGTGGATCCTGTCTAAATAGGGCTGATGTACAAACAAAAGCTCTTACGGAGGGTAAACTGTTGTCTGACGGCCCCACCAGTCTAAATACTGGATTCTGATGTGACCGCGAGGCTGAAACGGGACTCGGACTGACCCCTCAACGCCATCACAGTCTTTCTGAAGCAAACGCTGAACCGTTCCAGCCGTTTTACACTACGTCCACACTGGTGCACAGCGGGCCAGAGGTTAGCGCTGTCGCCTCACAGCAAGAAGGTCCTGGGTTCGAACCCCGGGGTAGTCCAACCTTGGGGGGGGTCGTCCTCCGTGTGGAGTTTGCATGTTGTCCCCGTGTCTGCGGTGGGTTTCCTCCAGGTGCTCTGGTTTCCCCCACCATCTAAAAGACAAGCATGTTAGGGTTGATACTCCTGCCTGTGCCCCTGAGCAAGGCATTGGAAAGAAGAACTGGAGTTGGTCCTCGGGTGCCCCCTGCTGCTAGCTACACAGCTTGGATGGGTTAAATGCAGAGAAAGACCCCCCCCCCCCATGGGGATTAATAAAGTAGTAAAAAAAACGGCCTAACGCCGTTTGACAACGCTGTTTTCACGAAAAGCGGGTAAAAATCAGTTTTCTGATCATTTTTGAAAGTTTACTGTCACCATGACAACGTGAAGGCAAGAGTTTGACATTTATCCACCTTGGACAGTGTTTTCCAAAAGTTCGGTTTTCAGTGGTGGAAAACGGCGGGTTGGTGTAGATGGAAGGCCAAAACGGAACGAAAACCCGCCTGTGTTGGTGTGGGTCTTCCTTAAAACCTTAAAACAATGAGCGATTAGTCGTGTTCACACTTTCATTTCACCTGTCTGTCGCTCCTTCATCCTCTCCTTCGCCTTTTCCTCCCTTCCTTCAGAGATGGTCCGCACCGCCACGCCATTCCCTATGGTCTCCCTGCTGTTTGTCTTCACGGCCTTCGTCATCAGCAACATAGGACACATCCGGCCCCAGCGCACCATCCTCGCCTTCGTCTCTGGCATATTCTTCATCCTGTCAGGTAACCGGCACATAACGAGCTCAAACCTACATTAAAACCTAACACTCCGGGCGTCCGGGTGGCGTTGGAATCCCTGTGTTACCTCCGGCTTGGTCGGGCGTCCCTACAGACACATTTGGCCGTGTCTGTGGGTGGGAAGCCGGATGTGGGTGTGTGTCCTGATCGCTGCACTAGCGCCTCCTCTGGTTGGTCGGGGTGCCTGTTCGGGGGGTAGGGGGAACTGGGGGGAATAGCATGAGCCTTCCACGCGCTACGCCCGCCTGGTGAAACTCCTCACTGTCAGGTGAAAAGAAGCGGCTGGTGACTCCACATGTATGGGAGGAGACATGTGGTAGTCTGCAGCCCTCCCCGGATCGGCAGAGGGGGTGGAGCAGAGACCGGGACGGCTCGGAAGAGTGGGGTAATTGGCTGGATACTACTGAGGAGAAAAAGGGGGAAGAAAATCCCCCCCTCCAAAAACCTAACACTCCTTAATACCAAACTCTGCAGTCTCAGAATGAGCAGGGGGGGAGGAGGAGGTGCTGTGCATGAAGATGGCGTGATAAGTCTGTGCAGGAGACAAGCTGTCAGCCCTTTCACTTGTCTTTGCCGCCGGCTGAGAAGTGAATGGGATTTGCAGTCATAATTGCTCTCCACTGAGGGAGCTGCAGGACACACAGGGCGGCTCCTCATCTCCCCCCCAGGCTCCCAGTTAAAAGCTGGACCCTCACCAAAGACCCGTGTACCCGGACGTTTTCAGTTCCGAGCCGTTTGGGTTTTTCTTTTTGTGGAAATACTCTTTCTTTTTTTTAAAATCAAGCTGCCAAAGTTCATGATTCGATCACATCCTGACAAATCAATCACCAGATGTTGCCTTACCAATCACCAGATGTTGCCTTACCAGACAGGAAATACTGTTTACTCTGTTCATAGTGAGCCAATACTCACTCCTACACATTCCTGGTTGAATGAAGGATAAGATAGCGAAAAGAAGATAGATGGATAGATAGATAGAGCAATGGATAGGTAGATAGAGCGATAGATAGAGAGAGAGAGAGAGAGAGAGAGAGAGAGAGAGAGAGAGAGAGAGAGAGAGAGAGAGAGAGAGAGAGAGAGAGAGAGAGAGATAGATAGAGAGATGGATAGTGAGGTATCATGTCCTGGTATTACTGTAAGACGGAGATGGAGGGGTGAATGAGCTACTGATGAAATGATAAAATACTCTCTCTCCTTTTTTGTCCTTTTTTATCAAGTTCAGACTCAGGGTAGAACACATTATACACGTTATGTATTATAACTTTATACCTCCCTCTTTCTATCTATCTATCCATCCATCCATCTATCTATCTATCTATCTATCTATCTATCTATCTATCTATCTATCTATCTATCTATCTATCTATCTATCTATCTATCTATCTATCTATCTATCTATCTATCTATCTATCTATCTATCTATCTATCTATCTATCTATCTATCTATCTATCTGTCTGTCTGTCTGTCTGTCTGTCTGTCTGTCTGTCTGTCTGTCTGTCTGTCTGTCTGTCCGTCTGTCTGTCTATTTAGAAGCATGGCTTTTATCTGAGCTGGTTTCTGTGGTGTAGTTACTGTAGGACGGAGATGGAGGGGTGAATGAGCTACTGATGAAATGATAAAATACTCTCTCTCCTTTTTTTCCTTTTTTATCAAGTTCAGACTCAGGGTAGAACACATTATACACATCATGTACTATGTCGTTATACCCCCCTCTTTCTATCTATCTATCTAGCAGCATGGCTTTTCTGTGAGCTGGTTTCTGTGGTGTAGTTTTATTGGAGCAGGTTTCTGTGGTGTAGTTTTATTAGAGCAGGTTTCTGTGGTGTAGTTTTACTGGAGCTGGTTTCTGTGGTGTAGTTTTATTGGAGCAGGTTTCTGTGGTGTAGTTTTATTGGAGCTGGTTTCTGTGGTGTAGTTTTATTGGAGCTGGTTTCTGTGGTGTAGTTTTATTTTAGCAGGTTTCTGTGGTGCACTTCACACAGCCCAACACTCATACACATGTACTTCACACAGCCCAACACTCATACACATGTACTTCACACAGCCCAACACTCATACACATGTACTTCACACAGCCCAACACTCATACACATGTACTTCACACAGCCCAACACTCATACACATGTACTTCAAACAGCCCAACACTCATACACATGCACTTCACACAGCCCAACACTCATACACATGTACCTCACACAGCCCAACACTCATACACATGTACCTCACACAGCCCAACACTCATACACATGTACTTCACACAGCCCAACACTCATACACATGTACCTCACACAGCCCAACACTCATACACATGTACTTCACACAGCTCAACACGCATACACATGTACCTCACACAGCTCAACACGCATACACATGTACTTCACACAGCTCATCACTCATGTACATGTACTTCAAACAGCCCAACACTCATACACATGTACTTCACACAGCCCAACACTCATACACATGTACTTCACACAGCCCAACACTCATACACATGTACTTCACACAGCCCAACACTCATACACATGTACTTCACACAGCCCAACACTCATACACATGTACTTCACACAGCCCAACACTCATACACATGTACTTCACACAGCCCAACACTCATACACATGTACTTCACACAGCCCAACACTCATACACATCTACCTCACACAGCCCAACACTCATACACATGTACCTCACACAGCTCATCACTCATGTACATGTACTTCACACAGCCCAACACGCATACACATGTACCTCACACAGCTCAACACGCATACACATGTACCTCACACAGCTGAACAGTCATACACATGTACTTCACACAGCTCAACACTCATACACATGTACCTCACACAGCTCAGCACATGTACATGTACCTCACACAGCTCAACACTCATACACATGTGCTTCACACAGCTCAGCACATGTACATGTACCTCACACAGCCCAACACTCATGCACATGCACCTCACACAGCTCAACACTCATACACATGTACCTCACACAGCTCAACACTCATACACATGTACCTCACACAGCTCAACACGCATACACATGTACCTCACACAGCTGAACAGTCATACACATGTACTTCACACAGCTCAACACTCATACACATGTACCTCACACAGCTCAGCACTCATACACATGTACTTCACACAGCTGAACAGTCATACACATGTACTTCACACAGCTCAACACTCATACACATGTACCTCACACAGCTCAACAGTCATACACATGTACCTCACACAGCTCAACAGTCATACACATGTACTTCACACAGCTCAACACTCATACACATGTACCTCACACAGCTCAACACTCATACACATGTACCTCACACAGCTCAGCACTCATACACATGTACTTCACACAGCTGAACAGTCATACACATGTACTTCACACAGCTCAACACTCATACACATGTACCTCACACAGCTCAACAGTCATACACATGTACCTCACACAGCTCAACAGTCATACACATGTACCTCACACAGCTCAACACTCATACACATGTACCTCACACAGCTCAACACTCATACACATGTACCTCACACAGCTCAACAGTCATACACATGTACCTCACACAGCTCAACAGTCATACACATGTACTTCACACAGCTCAACAGTCATACACATGTACTTCACACAGCTCAACACTCATACACATGTACCTCACACAGCTCAACACTCATACACATGTACCTCACACAGCTCAACACTCATACACATGTACTTCACACAGCTCAACACTCATACACATGTACCTCACACAGCTCAACAGTCATACACATGTACCTCACACAGCTCAACACTCATACACATGTACTTCACACAGCTCAACACTCATACACATGTACCTCACACAGCTCAACACTCATACACATGTACCTCACACAGCTCAACACTCATACACATGTACTTCACACAGCTCAACACTCATACACATGTACCTCACACAGCTCAACACTCATACACATGTACCTCACACAGCTCAGCACTCATACACATGTACTTCACACAGCTGAACAGTCATACACATGTACTTCACACAGCTCAACACTCATACACATGTACCTCACACAGCTCAACAGTCATACACATGCACCTCATACAGCTCAACACTCATACACATGCATGACAAACACACAACCAAACACACACACACACTACAGACAATAACAACAGCATCTAGCAGTGATTTCAGTGCAGTGCTGTAAGGAATAAACAGACATGTGATGACCTAAACAGCACAATGATACTCTCTCTCTCTTCCTCTCTCCCCCCCCCTATCTCCCCTCTCTCTCCCTCTCTCCTCTCTATCTCTCCCCCCCTCTCTCTCCCCCTCTGTCCCTCTCCTCCTCTCTCCCCTCTCCCCTCTATATCTCTCTCTCCCTCTCTTCTCCCTCTCTCTCCCCTTCTCTCTCGTCCCCTCTATCCCTCGCCCCTCACTCTCTCCCCTCTATATCTCTCTCCCTTCTCCCTCTCTCGCTCTCTATCCCCCCTCTCCCTCCCTCTCTCACTCTCTCCCCCTCTCTCTCCCTTATATCTCTTCCCCCCTCTCCCTTTCTCTCTCTCCTCCTCTCTCTCTCTCTCTCTCACGCTCTCCCCCTCACACTCTCGCTCTCTCTATCTATCTACCCCCCCTCCTCCACCATCACAACACGCTGGAATAATTTTCCTCGTTTCAGCTGCAGGTGTGTTTCTGATCACATCACAGCACCGCAGCACAGCGTGGTGTTGCTCTGAAACAGCAGGCTGAGGAACATCTGTGGAATACATACATACATATATAAACTGACCAGCCAAAACATTAAAACCACTGACAGGTAAGGGAATAACATAGATTTTGTCATCACAACGGCTCCTGTGGGTGGGATATATTAGTCAGTAGTGAACAGTCAGTTCTTGAGGTTGATTTGTTGGAAGCAGGGTAAGCGTAAGGATCTGAGCGACATTGACAAGGGCCAAATGGTGATGGCTAGACGACTGGGTCAGAGCATCTCCAAAACGGCAGCTCTTGAGGGGTGTTCCTGGTATGCGGTGGTCAGTACCTACCCAAAGTGGTCCAAGGAAGGCCAACTGGTGAACGGGTGACAGGGTCATGGGTGCCCAAGTCTCACTGATGCTCATGGGGAGTGAAGGCTAGCCCATCTGGTCCCATCCCACAGAAGAGCTACTGTAGCTCAAATTGCTGAAAAAGCTCATGCTGGCTATGATAGACAGGTGTCAGAACACACAGTGCCTCACAGCTTGCTGCATACGGGGCTGTGTAGCCACAGACCGGTCAGAGTGTCCACATGACTCCTGTCCACTGCTGAGAAAGCCTACAATGGGCACGTGAGCATCAGAGATGGACCATGGAGCACTGGAAGAAGGTGACCTGGTCTGATGACTCACATTTTCTTTTACATCACCTGGACGGCTGGGTGCATGTGTGTCATTTACCTGGGGAAGAGGTGGCACCAGGATGCACCATGAGAAGAAGGGAAGCCAGCAGAGGCAGTGTGATGCTCTGGGCGATGTTCTGCTGGGAGACCTTGGGTCCTGGTATTCATGTGGATGTTACTTTGACATGTACCACCTACCTAAACATCGTTGTAGACCAGTTACACCCCTTCATGATAACGGTATTCCCTGATGGCAGTGGCCTCCTTCAGCAGGATAATGCTCCCTGCCACACTGCACAACTTGTTCAGGAACGGGTTGAGGAACATGACAAGGAGTTCAAGGTGTTGCCTCGGCCTCCAAATTCCCCAGATCTCAGTGTGATCGAGCATCTGTGGGATGTGCTGGAAAAACAAGTCTGGTCCACAGAGGCCCCACCTCGCAACTTACAGGACTTAAAGGATCCGCTGCTTAAGGTCTTGGTGCCAGATACCAGAGGACACCTTCAGAGGTCTTGTGGAGTCCATGTCTCGACGGGTCAGAGCTGTTTTGCTGACACGAGGGGGACCTACACAATATGAGGCAGGTGGTTGTAATGTTTTGGCTGATGTGTGTATGTATGAACATGTACTGAGGTCAGAATATGATGGCTGATGGAAAACCCTGTCTTTTTTTCTACCCTCCATTTCTTTCTGCTCCTATTTGTGAATTCCCTCCCTTCATCTGTCTCTCATTTTCTCTTCCTCTCACTCTCACATACTGTCACTTTTCCCTTTCCTCTCTTTCTCTCTGTGTGTGGTGTGTGTGTGTGTGTGTGTGTGTGTGTGTGTGTGTGTGTGTGTGTGCCCACACAGTGTGACATTAGAGCAGTTAACCACAGTGCTGCCATCTGCTGGTATAAAGACATAAAAACACGTCTATCTCGTTTCTCATATTCTCTGTCTTTGTCCTTCACTGACCAGGACTGTCTCTTCCCTCTCTCTTTCTTGCATTGTATTGTTTTTCCTTCCCCCGTTTCCCTCTTTTATGCCACTAATCATCGTCTACTTGTTGTGCGTAAACACTGTGGGTTATTATAGATGACAGCAGTGCTGGTGCCTGGTGCTACAGCCCACATTTCTCCAGCACTGACGAGACTCGCACACATCTGTTAACTGACAAACCCCCAGTAAATGAATGCCTACACTAAACAGGCAGCAGAGGACGAAACTCGGGGCGGCGGTCCTTCTTCCAGAGCTCACGCGGGTTTGTTGGTCCGTTTTGTTTCTGGACAAGTGACACTGAGCGCTGTTGTGTAACTGTTTTAATACGTACATCCACGAGCAAATGGCTGGATTTATGTTTCTGGTCATTATGGGAGATCATTTCTTTTTTCTCTCTCTCCCTTTTTCTCCCCAACTGTATCCAGCCAATTACCCCACTCCTCTGAGCCTCCCGGTCTCTGCTCCACCCCCTCTGCCGATCGGGGGAGGGCTGCAGACTACCACATGCCTCCTCCCATACATGTGGAGTCGCCAGCCGCTTCTTTTCACCCGAAAGTGAGGAGTTTCACCAGGGGGACGTACGTAGCACGTGGGAGGGTCCTGCTAGTCCCCCCAGTTCCCCCTCCTCCCTGAAGAGGTGCCCGAACCAACCAGAGGAGGCGCTAGTGCAGCGACCAAGACACATACCCACATCCGGCTTCCCACCCGCAGACACGACCAATTGTGTCTGCAGGGACGCCCGGCCAAGCCGGAGGTAACCAGGGGGTTTGAACCGGCGAGCCCCGTGTTGGTAGGCAACGGAATAGACCGCCATGCCTCCCAGGCGCCATGTGAGATCATTTCTAACACATAGTTCCTTTGGGTTGGGAGCATTTTGGACCTATTACATTTATGACATTGGGTTGGTACCAGCTTGTAAAAATTGTCATTATACAAACCAAAAGGTAAAGCATACCATCACCTCCTCCCTCATGCGTGATCACCATCACCTCCTCCCTCATGCACAATCACCATCACCTCCTCCCTCATGCACGATCACCATCACCTCCTTCCTCATGTACCATCACCTCCTCCCTCATGCACGATCACCATCACCTCCTCCCTCATGCACGATCACCACCACCTCCTCCCTCATGCACGATCACCATCACCTCCTCCCTCATGTATGATCACCATCACCTCCTCTCTCATGCACAATCACCATCACCTCCTCCCTCATGCACGATCACCATCACCTCCTCCCTCATGCACGATCACCACCACCTCCTTCTTCATGTACGATCACCATCACCTCCTCCCTCATGTACGATCACCATCACCTCCTCCCTCATGCACGATCACCACCACCTCCTTCTTCATGTACGATCACCATCACCTCCTCCCTCATGTACGATCACCATCATCTCCTCCCTCATGTACCATCACCATCACCTCCTCCCTCATGCACGATCACATCACCTCCTCCGTCATGCACGATCACCATCACCTCCTCCCTCATGCACGATCACCATCACCTCTTCCCTCATGCACGATCACCATCACCTCCTTCCTCATGTACCATCACCATCACCTCCTCCCTCATGCACGATCACATCACCTCCTCCGTCATGCACGATCACCATCACCTCCTCCCTCATGCACGATCACCATCACCTCCTCCCTCATGCACGATCACCACCACCTCCTTCTTCATGTACGATCACCACCACCTCCTCCCTCATGCACGATCACCATCACCTCCTCCTTCATGGACGATCACCACCACCTCCTTCTTCATGTACAATCACCATCACCTCCTCCTTCTTGCACGATCACATCATCTCCTCCCTCATGCACGATCACCATCACCTCCTCCCTCATGCACGATCACCACCACCTCCTTCTTCATGTACGATCACCATCACCTCCTCCCTCATGTACGATCACCATCATCTCCTCCCTCATGTATGATCACCATCACCTCCTCCCTCATGTACGATCACCATCACCTCCTCCCTCATGTATGATCACCATCACCTCCTCTCTCATGCACGATCACCATCACCTCCTCCCCCATGCACAATCACCATCACCTCCTCCCTCATGCATGATCACCACCACCTCCTTCTTCATGTACGATCACCATCACCTCCTCCCTCATGCACGATCACCTTCTCCTCCTCCCTCATGCACGATCACCACCACCTCCTTCTTCATGTACGATCACCATCACCTCCTCCCTCATGTACGATCACCATCACCTCCTCTCTCATGTACGATCACCATCACCTCCTCCCTCATGTATGATCACCATCACCTCCTCCCTCATGTAGGCTCACCAGCAGTGTTGAACTGTGAGGCGCTTCTCTTCCAAATAATGGACACTACAATGACCAGGACAGTGATTTTGACGGTTGTGGAGTTTCGGGGTTTAGTAATCAGAATCAGAACACTTATTCTGCACGGGGGGAAATTGGGTCCTATTACAGACACTCACACGCTAGTAAAGAAAACTAAACACTAACAAGAGACAAGAAAACAGAAACAAATAGAAATAAAAGATAAAAGAAGAACTAGAAATAAAAACAGGATATATAAACATATGCACTCTTATGTGCACATAATAACTCTGTGAAAAAAAGATACAGACCTGCCGTCCCCTGGACGCTCCTAAAACTGCACATGTTTGCATTAAAATGAGTTTTAGATCAGCTGCACAAACAAAGTGAGGATAAGAGCTACCCAAAACCACCACGAGCCGTCACAATGGCCGCTTGCAATTTGCACACCATGTCACTATTTAAGACGTGTGTTGGTGGCGTCATTTCCTTCGTAAAGGTCGTTGCTGTGTCCTAGAAACACACTAGCGCCCTCCAGTGCAGAGAAATAGTCTAAACTTGTTTTTTGATTATGTCCAACGTGTCTGGTTACAGACGCCGTTACAGACGCACCACGACTACCACCGAGGCGCTGCAGTATTTACAGGTGTTGGGCAGCGGCCATTTTAAATTGTTTGAAAAATAGTGTTAAAGTTGTTAAAATGTTAATTTTGGTGTCAGTTAGTTTCACAACAGACATACTGACTTATATAGTGCATTAATATCTCAGCTGGGTATTTATCCTGACAGAATTTAGAGTTTAACACCGCAGGTCGGAGTGAAATGCCGGGGGTTCTGGTGTTGGCGGTGTGACAGAGGGGAGGTACGTGTGTCTGCGTCAGTTGCTGTGAGTTGTGACAAGGCGGGTCGTTGTTTGGCGGGAAACGTGTCCATTTGCATGTCGTTTGGCGTGTTGCACCACGAGAGAGCTGCTGGCAGAGGATGTCCGAGGTCAGCTGCAGAGGCCAGTCTTAAGACTGCTCTGGTCCAGTCCTACATGGGCCGGTCTGTAGATTGCTCTGGTCCAGTCCTACATGGGCCGGTCTGTAGATTGCTCTGGTTCAGTCCTACACAGGCCAGTCTGTAGACCGCACGGGTCCAGTCCTACATGGGCTGGTCTGTAGACTGCTCTGGTCCAGTCCTACACAGGCCGGTCTGTAGACCACTCTGGTCCAGTCCTACATGGGCCGGTCTGTAGATTGCTCTGGTCCAGTCCTACATGGGCCGGTCTGTAGATTGCTCTGGTCCAGTCCTACATGGGCCGGTCTGTAGATTGCTCTGGTTCAGTCCTACACAGGCCGGTCTGTAGACCGCACTGGTCCAGTCCTACACGGGCCGGTCTGTAGACCACTCTGGTCCATTCCTACATGGGCCAGTCTGTAGACCGCACTGGTCCAGTCCTACATGGGCCGGTCTGTAGACTGCTCTGGTCCAGTCCTACACGGGCCGGTCTGTAGACCACTCTGGTCCATTCCTACATGGGCCAGTCTGTAGACCGCTCTGGTCCAGTCCTGCATGGGCTGGTCTGTAGACCGCTCTGGTCCAGTCCTCATATGAGTTCGCTGTGTGTGTGTGTAGGTCTAGGACTGCTAGCAGATGAGTGTACCAGTGTGCGTGTTCATGATGTTTTACTTGTGAGTGTGTGTGCTCTTGTGCACGTGTGAGTATGTTAGTATGGGTGCATTGATATTTGTTCTTGTGTGTGTGTGTGTGTGTGTGTGTGTGTGTGTGTGTGTGTGTGTGTGTGTGTGTGTCTCCTTGTTTATCTGTGTACTACCACCCTACTCATTGGGGTTTTCTCTAGTTAGCTGCCTATTTGCAGTAGAATTAGGGCACATTATTACTGTGCATTGTCAGTACACACACACACACACACACACACACACACACACACACACACACACACACACACACACACACACACACACACACACACACACACACACACACACACAGCAGATTAAAGGGACTTACTTTTTTGACATGTGATACAAATCTGCAGTGTGCAGTGTGGTTATTTAATGTGTAATTTACCTTCTGTGTCTTCCATGACACACACCACACATGCTGCCTCTCCTCCACCTCTCTCTCTCTGTCCCCCTCTCTTTCTCTGTCTGTCTCTGTCTCTCTCTCTCTCTGTTGTCCCCCTTTCTCTCTCTCTGTCTCTCTGTCTGTCTCTCTCTCTATCTGTCTGATAAACACCTCTCTTTCTCTGTCCCCCTTTCTCTCTCTCTGTCTCTCTGTCTCTCTCTATCTGTCTGATAAACACCTCTCTTTCTCTGTCCCTCTTTCTCTCTGTCTGTCTGTCTCTATCTCTGTCTGTCCGTCTCTCTGTCTGTCTGTCTGTCTGTCTGTCTGTCTGTCTGTCTGTCTGTCTGTCTGTCTGTCTGTCTGTCTGTCTGTCTGTCTGTCTGTCTCTATCTCTGTCTGTCTGATAAACACCTCTCTTTCTCTGTCCCTCTTTCTCTCTGTCTGTCTGTCTCTATCTCTGTCTGTCTGATAAACACCTCTCTTTCTCTGTCCCCCTTTCTCTCTCTCTGTCTCTCTGTCTCTCTCTATCTGTCTGATAAACACCTCTCTTTCTCTGTCCCTCTTTCTCTCTGTCTGTCTGTCTCTATCTCTGTCTGTCCGTCTCTCTGTCTGTCTGTCTGTCTGTCTGTCTGTCTGTCTCTATCTCTGTCTGTCTGATAAACACCTCTCTTTCTCTGTCCCTCTTTCTCTCTGTCTGTCTGTCTCTATCTCTGTCTGTCTGATAAACACCTCTCTTTCTCTGTCCCTCTTTCTCTCTGTCTGTCTGTCTCTATCTCTGTCTGTCCGTCTCTCTGTCTGTCTGTCTGTCTGTCTGTCTCTATCTCTGTCTGTCTGATAAACACCTCTCTTTCTCTGTCCCTCTTTCTCTCTGTCTGTCTGTCTCTATCTCTGTCTGTCCGTCTCTCTCTGTCTGTCTGTCTGTCTGTCTCTATCTCTGTCTGTCTGTCTCTCTGTCTGTGTCTCTCTCTCTGTCTATCTGTCTGTCTGTCTCTCTGTCTGTCTGTCTCTATCTCTGTCTGTCTGTCTCTATCTCTGTCTCTCTGTCTGTGTCTCTCTCTCTGTCTATCTGTCTGTCTCCAGGTCTCAGTCTGGTGGTTGGCCTTGTCTTGTACATTTCCAGTATCAACGATGAGGTGATGAACCGACCCAGAGAGCCTGAACAGTTCTTCCACTACCACTATGGATGGTCCTTTGCCTTCGCTGCCTCGTCTTTCCTGCTCAAAGAAGTGAGGCAGAGTGCACACACACACACATACACCCCCCCACACACACACACAACCACACATTGTTCTGTATGGAACAGAGGCAGGTGTTTCAGTAAAATGAACACACACATCAACCCTGGCAGGTACATACAACTGTATTTGTGTGTGTACATACAACTAACTGTATGTGTGTATGTGCCAGTGTGTCAAGTCAAGTCAAGACAGTTTGATTTGTATAGCCCAATATCATAAATTACACATTTGCCTCAAGGGGCTTTACAGCAACACAACATCCTGAGACGTTACAGAGGCGACTGAATTATCAGCTGTCAGCACCCTGTGTGGAATGTCTCCTGCCTTTTCAGTCTCCCATCCGTTTTTTTACAGTACACCCTCTCAATTTCTTTTGACAGTTAAGTCCTTACCGAAGAAGACTCCCAGGTATTTAAACCATCTCTTTTCCATGACAAGTTCCCTGGCGGGCGTAGAAAACCACCACTCCAGTTTCCAGCTGCTCAGGCGTAACTTTTTCCCAATTAACCTGAAATCACACCAAAATCATGAACAGCCTTATACAGGTCGTCAACATCTGCTGGATTTTTTATAAGGACTATGACATCATCTGCATAAGCTGACAAAACAAGTTGTGTGTCACAGTTTGGTAACGACAATCCCTCAATACAGTTCCTATTTCTATTGAACCACAACATTGGCTCAATAGAAATACAAAAAACATTCCTGAGAGAGAGCAGCCCTGTCACATACCCCTGTTTATCTTCAGTACCCTCTCGAGATTCTGGTACAAAACCTTGATCAGGGGACTAAAACCTCAGCTGAAGCCAG
>NC_079228.1:39408280-39423280 GCF_029633865.1 Lampris incognitus | reverse complement strand
TTTTTATTTACCTTTGTACAGACTTTTACACTTGCACACCAAGTCCAAATTATTCACATGCATTTATTTATTTATTTATTTATTTATTTATTTATTTTGAGTCCGTCGTCACAGTCCAACAGATCTAGAAAGACAACTGACTGATGAACGCAAAAATGTGCAGAACATTGAAACTCCTCCAAAACATGTATGACGGACAGCATGTCCAGAGTTGGTGTGTAAACGTAACAGACGAAACCCGAGGCTGCATTTATTTTTCAAGGTGCAACATTTTCAGATGAAGAATTTGCACTTGGTGTGCAGAGGCCTTTAGTAGGACAACAACAACGCAGATAACACAACACTAACACAGTCAGTACGATTACACTCGAACCAATACACCTGATCAGCCATCCATCCATCCATTATCTGAACTGCGTCTCCTGCTTTCAGGGTTGCGGGGGTGCTGGCGCCTATCCCAGCAGTCACTGGGCGGCAGGTGGGGAGACACCCTGGACAGGCTGCCAGTCCATCACAGGGCCACCTGATCCATGTGGGAAAACATGCCAGTTAGAATGTTTGTGTTTGAAAATAATGGATGATAACATACGGATTCATTCAGAAATCTGCAGTATCAGGTCAGTGTGTATTGTACACAATACACCTATACTGCAGTAGGTGTGTATTGTACACACTCATCCGGTTCATTGCGTCTGGTGACCATTCACATGCACGCTTTCACATAGGCCAGACTAATCCTGGCTAAAGGCCTTTGGAAACCAAGTCCGAGTTCTTCATTTGTGACTCCTTAATCTGTCATCGTGGTTCAACAACTCTACAAAAATCTCTAAGAGCTTACTGACGGATACAAGTAAAAAACAAACTCTGAAACTGTTGTGATAATATTCATGACAGACAACATTTTTGTGGTCAGTATGTAAACTTAACGGACACATCATGAAGTTATATTTGTATTTCGATATGCGAACAAAACATTTGGACTTGATGTGAATCAGCTTTAGGATGTTTACACATCTACTACTACTACTACTACTACTACCACTGTTGGCTGCTCCCGTTAGGAGTTGCCCTAGCAGATCATCTGTTTCCGTCTCTTGCCGTCTTCTGCATCTTCCTCTGTCATTCCAGCCACCTGCATGTCCTCCCTCACCACATCCATAAACCTCCTATTTGGCCTTCCTCTTCTCCTCTTCCCTGGCAGTATGCTTCATCTCCACTCCTCAGGCATCCTCTCACTTTCCAGGATTGTGTTTAACAATCTAGTTAAAAACTCCACTGCCATCTCTCCTAAACACCTCCATGCCTCCACAGATTTGTCATCTGGACCAACTGCCTTTCCACTCCTCATCCTCTTCATGGCTGCCCTCACTTCCTCGTTGGTAATCCACCACATGTCCTGATTCACTAGCCCCACATCATCCAACCTTCTCTCTCTCATTTTCTTCATTCATCAGCCCTTCAAAGTACTCCTTCCACCTTCTCAACACACTCTCCTCGCTTGTCAGCACATTTCTATTTCTATTCTTCATCACCCTAACCTGCTGCACATCCTTCCCAGCTCGGTCCCTCTGTCTAGCCAATCAGTACAAGTCCTTTTCTCATTCTTTCAAGTCCAACCTCTCATTCAACTCACCATACGTCTTTTCCTTTGCCTTCAACACCTCTTTCTTCACTTTACACTGCATCTCCTTGTACTCCTGTCTACTTTCTTCATCACTCTGATTATCCCACTTCTTTTTTTTTTGCCAAAGTCTTCCTCTTCCTTTGTATACTTTGCTGTACTTCCTCATTCCACCACCAAGTCTCCTTGTCTTCCTTCCTCTGTCCTGATGACACACCAAGTACCTTCCTAGCTGTCCCCTTCACTATTTCTGCAGTGGTTTTCCAGCCATCCGGCAACTCTTCACTACCACCCAGTGCCTGTCTTACCTCCTGCCTGAACTCCACACAACAGTCTTCCTTCTTCAACTTCCACCAATTGATTCTTGCCTCTGCTTCACTCGCTTCCTCTTCTTGGTCTCCAAAGTCATCCTACAGACCATCATCCAATGCTGCCTTGCTAAGTTGTCCCCTGTCACCACCTTGCAGTCTCCATTCCGATAACGCCTCCGACATAAGATATAGTCCACCTGTGTGCACTTTCCTCCACTCTTGTACGTCACCCTGTGTTCCTCCCTCTTCTTAAAATATGTATTCACCACAGCCATTTCCATCCTTTTTGCAAAATCCACCACCATCTGTCCTTCCATATTTCTCTCCTTGACTCCATACCTTCCCATCACCTCCTCATCACCTCTGTTCCCTTCACCAACATGTCCATTGAAATCTGTTCCAATCACCCCTCTCTCCTCCTTGGGTACCCTCTCCACCACGTCGTCCAACTCCCTCCAGAATACTTCTTTCTCTTCCATCTCAGACTCAACTTGTGGGGCATATGTGTTGATAACATTCATCATCACACCTTCGATTTCCAGCTTCATACTCATCACTCTGTCTGACACTCTCTTCACCTCCAGCACACTCTTGACATACTCTTCCTTCAGAATGACCCCTACCCCATTTCTCCTCCCATTCGCACCATGGTAAAAGAGTTTGAACCCACCTCCGATACTCCTGGCCTTACTCCCCTTCCACCTGGTCTCTTGCACACACAGTACACTTACCTTTCTTCTCTCCATCATATCAGCCAGCTGTCTCCCTTTACCAGTCATAGTGCCAACATTCAAAGTTCTGTCTCTCATCTCCACACTCTCAACCTTCCTCCTCTCCCACTGCCTCTGCACATGCCTTCCCCTTCGCCCAACAGTAGCATAGTTTCCACTGGCACCCTGGTGGTCGCCAGTCCCAGCGGCGGTCATTGATAACTCGGGCCTTGACTGATCTGGTACGGAAAAATTTATTTATGATCCACATACTTGATTTGGCAAAGGCTGTACGCTAGATGCCCTTCCTGACGCAACCCTCCCCATTTATTCGGGCTTGGGACCGGCACTAAGAATGCCCTGGCTTGTGCAGCCTCAGTGGCTGGGTTTATTAGTTTATCAGTAATGATGGGTAATGATTAAAAATGCATTGGTTAAATAAGAAAAAATAGATACCGACCGTTTTGCGGAGATGTGTCGTAATGCTCATTAAATGGTTAATAGCACAAATTAAGTTCCGATTCCTCGTAACGTACACTTGACTTAAATCTTCGGTTAACAAACTTAACCACTGACACAGACTGGTTCCTCTACGGTTTACGTCGATTTTGAACCTCGAGGTAATACGTGGTGGAGATGCGTATCATATTTTGGAAAGGACCTCAGTGTTGATCGAGTTTGACTTACTTGTTTATAATGCTTTTTTTGTTTTTGACCAAGTTTATTTTCACCTCAATTCACCAGAACATTTTGGCAAATGAAATGAAGTGTTCCCAGTGTTTTCCACTCAGTGGACGTAGATTTAACCTATAGAAACATGTATTTATTTAATGTTTGTTTTCGATATTTTGAAAAAAAAACGCCCATCTATATTGCTCCAGACGTTTGCCGATGTACCATGATCTGTATAGAACCATCCGGACTCATGTAAACTGTATATGCATAGAGATTTATACTTCACCTGTATAGATGTTTCCTTTCTCCGACGTCTCTGGCGAATACAAGAGCTACCACGAAACCTTGATTACCAACGTCCTCCATGTGAATACCCACGCGTGTTCTCGGTGTTTTAGCGTTTCACTTTTCTAAGCTGTTTGTATTTTTGAATGCAGAGTTTAAGGAATGAATGTTCAACATTTTGAAGACTGAGAATGAGGACAAAAGGAGGGGGTCGGTTTGGATGTCGGAGAGCTTTTGAAGACTTTGTGGAAGTCTCTTTAGACTGAGCATGTACCACAGAACCAGACGGAGTTTACCCGAGCAGCGTTTTCAAAAATGGCCGCCAGGGAACTGAACATGTAAATTCTGTGTACATATTACTACACAGGTGCGACTCCTCTCAGATCCACATCAGCATTGCTTTCTACTTGAATCCATTACATTCAGAAACGAAACGTTAGGCTACGATCTAAAGCTTTTCTTTTTTAATGTCAGACCTAAAACAGGCAGACAGAATAAGTTAAGATAATGTTCTATAATTTTGCACAAATGTATGTTAAATGGCATTTTCATATTTGAAACAAGTGTCGACGATAATTTGATAATGGTGTCTGCCACGTTTGACTTTTCCAACAATGTATAGATTCTGCTTCCAACCTTAATGTTCTTTTTTTCCTTCTCATTATTTGTTTGTTTTGTTTGGGTTTGACTGAATAAAAACTTTCTCCCTGATTGGACAAACTTGAAAAATGAAGACACCCCTTCCTGATTTCATACAAGTATTAGGTAACACTTCAGTATAGGGAACATAAAAAAACTTAATTACTAGTGAATTAGTAATAATCAAGATGTCACTTTAGTATGGGGAACATATTCTAAGTAACAAAAACTTAATGTAGAGTAATTTAACACTATGAACACTTGTAGTTTTGTGTGTTATGTAAGAACAGAGCATATTCATTAAGTGTTAGTAAGGGAGAATAACTCTTCTTGTGGTACTACCACCTTATAAAGGCCATACTAAGCAAAGCATATTGAGATGGTACTACTAATAAGCAATACTTCTGAGGTTATAGAGGGAAAACTCATAGTTAATGGCTTACTGGTTGTATAATAAGGCCATGCAGAATAAGGCATTAATGAGTACCTAATAATGACCAATTAAGAGCCAATATGTTGCTAATTTGCATGCTAATAAGCACCTAATTAATGGTGCATATGTTCCCCATACTAAAGTGTTACCGAGTATTAATGTTGGAGAATAAACGCAGACATGTCACGAGACGTATGGCTTTCTATGGGAACCAAACTGAAAAGTGAAAGAACAACTGACGCGCACAGCGGCTGTCCTACACCCCCCCCCCCCATTGTATCCGGCCAGTGACCCCACTCCTCCTAGCCGGCCCGGTCTCTGCTCCACCCCCTCTGCTGATCCGGGGGGGGGGTGCTGCAGACTACCACATGCCTCCTCGAGTCGCCAGCCACTTCTTTTCACCTGACGGTGAGGAGTTTCACCAGGGGGACGTAGCGCGTGGGAGGATCACGGGGATTGCCGGTTCGAATCCCCGTGTTGGCAGGCGACGGAGTAGACCACCACGCGCCACCCGGACGCCCGATGCGTCACGTTTCCTGTCAGCAGAACGCTTCCGTTGTCACGCGACACTACGGGTCGTACCTTTACACCTAGGAGCTAATTCACCATGTGGTACTCTGTCATAGGAGACCGGCCCACCGTTTGTATGCATGCTAGCTTAACCGGTTACTTTGTTGCCCGGTGCGGGATTCGATACGAGGTGTACTGCACCACAAGGCGACGTCACTAACCGCTCGGCTAAAGGGTCAGACCCGTTAGCTAGCTGGGGGCTAACGTGTCTTATTAGTAGTTTACAGTCGTCACTCTCTCCCGGAAGCGCTTCTTCCCGCGCTCCGAAGAGACTTCTGAGGATCTGCACACTTCCGGGTCCCACCGCTGCCACCAGTGTAACCAGTTGTTTTCTTGCCCGGTGCGGGATTCGACACGGGTGTACTGCACCACAAGGCGACGTCACTAACCGCTCGGCTAAAGGGTCAGACCCGTTAGCTAGGGGCTAACGTGTCTTATTAGTAGTTTACAGTAGCATGGCGGTGTTAAACAAACAGGATTTAAATGGTTTTAGACAAGGAAAGGCTCCCGCTGGCCCCGTGTTTCGGTTTAATCGGTGACCAACTGCTGACGTTGGTGACGGCGGCTGTTGCAAACACGCGTTGGTAAATAAGGGTGTACCGCTTTAAGAGCGAGATCTGTGGTCGGACTCTGATTGGTTGGTAGGGAGGGGGGAATGAGGAAGTTGTTGTTGTTGTTGTGTGGCGTGAACGGTATTGGGAGCTCCGCGCAAGTGACAGGAAATATTATCAGTAAGAACTGTGATATATTGGACCTATGTCAACGTTTTGTGCAGCTGTGAAGAAGGATTAAATGTGTTTCCAAAGAGAGAAGACGGTGTCCTCGCCATTTTCAGACGAAGTGAACTATTGGACCGTGTTGGGTTGTGCTCCGGAGTTTAGCTAGCTAGCTAGCACCAGGCAGTGACGGACAGCGCCAGCGAACTTCCGCCCTGGATCCCAAATAATTCGGTTCCCCTGTAACTTCCGGCGAAGGTGGTCAGAAGACGGAGACAGGACAAGTAACACACGAACAGAACACGCAGTGTCCTCCTCACTGCCTTTAATTTACCCTGATTAGTTTTAAATACACACCGATCCCTGTTTAATATTGTAGGGGAACCGGGGGGGGGGGCGCCGCAGCATGGACGCGAACCCGGGTCTCTCGACCAGTCGACTAAAGGGCCCGACCCGTTAGCCAAGGGCTAGCTAGCGAGGCTAGTTATCCGCGGTCGTTACACTAATCTGCACTATAACCATTAACAGAGGTTAAACGGAGCTCAGCTAGACTCCTTCACCCCTCGTAACGTTCAAACCTCGCCCGGCAGTGCAGCTGTATTTTAGCCCTGTCCTCAACCGTAAAGTGCCCCGTATTCAATCATCTAACCTGTATGTCACGTTCCTCATTAGAGGCTAGCTGCTCTGCTCATCTAGAAATGTGAAGGCTTCTTCTTGGTTACTTCATTGACCTTTCGCAAAGTCCCGCCCCCCTTAGTTACTGTTGCTATGCCTGTCAAGCATTTCAGAACTGTCCAGGAAGTAGCCGGAAAACACCAAAACCCGAAGGAAGAAATCAGCGCGTTGTGTGGGTAAAAGTAACAGTAATAATACTGTAAACTACTAATAAGACACGTTAGCCCCCAGCTAACGGGTCTGACCCTTTAGCCGAGCGGTTAGTGATGTCGCCTTGTGGTGCAGTACACTCTATATCGAATCCCGCACCGGGCAAGAAAATAACCGGTTACAATACGTTAGCTGTATTAGCTATCAATACTAGCTAGTAGCTAGCTTAGCTTGGAGCAGACAGGTATTGGTGTTGATTCTGGATGGATTAAGCGGGCCATGGGGTCTGCTATACTGCCAAATCTATTGCGCTTCTTGCGTTCTGGGTTTCGGGAAGGGAAAGAGAATTACACCCCCTCCAAACTTTTCAGAGATCTAGTATCCGGTCTGCAGACCCCATAAGCACACCGCTTCAGCATGTTGCTGTGTGTTTGAAAGCTTGACGGACCGTTGCTAAGGTAGGATTGGACCAGCACCGTTCTGGGGCGGGACTTTGCGAAAGGTCAATTAAGGCTGGCCGCGAATACCCGGATATTCGTTCGTTGGGGAGGTATTCGGTCTCAATTTTGGGGTTTGGATACTCGTTTTTTTTTATTGCTAAATGTGGGCTATCAATAAAGGCGAACTGCAAAATAACATTTGTCAGCCCGTTCTTGTTCTATATTTATACTTTTTTTTAACTGCGCCGTTAAAATGAAATATAAACCGTCTCAGCTGCGGCGCCTGACACCCCTGTTCGCGCACAGCAGTGACGTCACGCTTCAGTTCACCTTGGTCGTTAACGGGAAGACGAAATGGCGAAGACCTCAGCCGAAGACGAGGCGGCGAGCCCAATATGCTGTTGGAAACTGGCCTACCACGGTGGCGCGACAAGCACGATAAATCAGCCGAATGCTGTAAGTAGTAGGCTGTTCTTATACGGTGTAAAAACAAACAACAACAACGAGTCTACTGGCTAGCAAACTTAGCATATGGATTTGAACATATACACGGAGTAATACGCGGGTGAGCCTATACTATAGGTCAGTGTTTCTCAACCGGGGGTCCGCGGACCCCTAGTGGTCCGTGGTGTAATTGCAAGGGGTCCGTGAAAATAAAATATTGTGGTGACCCACATCTATATATCGAGAGACATTCACCTAAGCGGACGGTGTACCTTTAAGGGAAGAGGCGAGGGGTCATATAATGCACTTTCGCTTCCGGTTCACAGTCAGTTCAGTGTCGTCAGATGTATGACATGCTGAGTTGGAGCTAGTAAACTACCTCGACTACGTCTACTCTCACGTCTCCTGTCTCGTTGTTTTCTAACTCCACAATATCTTTAAAAAAAGATCCTATGACATTTATAGAAATAGGATTATTTTACTCAAATGTGACTGAGACCTTTATCTACCTAAACTATAAAGGGTGACAGGACTTTTTTCTCTAATTACATCTGTTTCACAAGTGTAATTTATTGTATTTTAATAAGAGATCTTGCTCCCGTTTGCATTGTTAAAAGTTACTGCATAAGAATTCTGTTGTTACATATATCTGAAAGTTACTGAATACATATTCTGTTTTGTTACATATATCTGAAAGTTACTGAATACATATTCTGTTTTGTTACACATATCTGAAAGTTACTGAATACATATTCTGTGTTGTTACATATATCTGAAAGTTACTGAATACATATTCTGTTTTGTTACATATATCTGAAAGTTACTGAATACATATTCTGTTTTGTTACATATATCTGAAAGTTACTGAATACATATTCTGTTTTGTTACATATATCTGAAAGTTACTGCATAAGAATTCTGTTTTGTTAACTATATCTAAGTTACAACTGAAAGCTCTTATTTTTGCCCCAAAGAGTGAATAAATGCTATAATGCAATTTAAAATGCAGTTTCTACTGTTTCTATCAAATTGCAACCCCCCTCCCCCAAGATCAGGTGGAGGGGTCCTCAGGGTAGATCAAAAATACGCAGGGGGTCCAGGACCCCAAAAAGGTTGAGAACCACTGCTATAAGTAATACGATGAGAGGCCAGTAGTCGTGCTCTCAGGCGGATGTAGGTAAGTAGAACGGAAGTCGGTTAGGATACGCATGCGCGGTTGTTGTTCTTTGTTCCTGAATAAAGTTCATAAAAAGGACTACCCGCCAGTCTCCTCATCGGTATAAACCACAAGTTTGAGCTCACGTCTGTTTACCCGTCGTCAAGCCAGTCGCCGTTATCAAGCTGCTTTTATCCGCCACTCCAACAGTAACGTTACACGTGATGAAAACGTGCGCTTACTTTGTTTGGAAAATAGTTGTTTCCAACTGATTGGAATAGTTAAAATAAAACATAAGGAGTAATGTGGGGACATCTGGGGCTAAGGCATTTATTGGCATAAAAGAGCCTAATAATAATTTGGTGCGGCTATCTCATTAAACGTGTTGTTGTAACATAAATACGCGCGTTTTGTATCTCTTTGACTCTTGTTTTGTATTTCTTTGACGCTTCCGCATTCCGACTCGGCCAGCTCAGTCGTTTCCTTAGCTAGCTAGCTAGCTAAAAAAAAAGTTTAGCTAGCTAGCTTACAGCTGACCTTAACATCGCCAGATCGTACTGTAACGATAGCTAACGTTTACAATGGAAATTCAAAAAGAATTTAAACCATAACCAACAACCAATCACGCTTACTTCCGTGCCTACACCCCGTTGGGTCTAGCATCAACCTTTTTCACTCGGTCTCTTCACGATCTACGCAAACTCACGGTTAACGACGTCAATCGCATCATCCAAGAAGCGTGCCATACGTCAGTTACCGAAAAGGAGAGGGGCTTCAAACTTCACGTTTCAAGCTACATCCGCAATTACGAAGGTAAGATCTGGACGTGTAATGTTAGCACCTAGCTTGTTTTTGTACTGGCCAACGCTAGCGTAGTGATAAGTTACTGCTAACGTTGTGTTGCTATGTGTCAATCACTGTCACAATTTTCCTAACGTCACTGTCAATCTGAGTTTCAAACAAGGATTCAACAGGAGAACCACCCATTAGGGCTGAGTGCCACTGATCTATGAGGAAAAGCCAAGAGCTTCACAGTTGAGAGAAAGTTATCCTGCAGGTTCCCTGCAGACTGGTTCATGAGACAGGTTCCTGTTCGCCAAATCAAAACAGTGGTTTCTGTGAATCATATCACTGCGATGACTGTAAAGGCGACGTTAAATATGTATATATATTTCATATGATACCCCATGTAGGGATATAACGCCATGTATATCCACCGGAACTACACTAGGTGTTATGTACTACCCGGACTGTTATTATGGAAACCACCAGCGACCCCAGACTCAATGCACTGAAAGAGCTGATCCACCAGGGATGGCCAGACAACATCAAAGCTCTACCAAGACAACTACGTGAGTACTGGTCATTCAGAGATGAGCTCGCAGTTGAAGCAGGAGTCATATTCAAAGGCAGACAGGTGCTCATCCCAGACTCCATGACTGATTCTATACTCGAACAGCTGCATGTAGGACACCAGGGCATCGAAAAGACACGGTGACTGGCGAGAGAAAGTGTCTACTGGATCAGAATGAACGATGACATCGAAAGAGTCTGCAGGTCATGTAGCGTATGCATGGAACATCAGGATGCAAATCCAAAGCAACCTCTCAACCCACACAACACACCGTCAAAACCATGGCAATCCCTAGCTTCTGATCTATTCGAGATCGATGGACATCAGTATTTACTGATTGTGGACAGATATTCTAAGTTCCCTCTAGTGGATGAAATGCCCATGCCTGTGTCCAGCCGGGCAGTTGCACAAAAAATGGAAATGTATATGTCTCTTTTTTGAAGGCCTGACGAGATACTTACAGATAATGGACCCCAGTACACAAGGCACGCATTCCAGAAATTCACGGCTGACTGGGGAATCAGGCACGTGACAAGCTCACCCCACTATCCAAAAAGCAATGGATTCATTGAGAGGCATGTGCGACACATCAAATCCATTGTGAAGAAAACCATGAGACAAGGAGGTAACATACAAGTTGCCTTACTACAGGTCAGAGCAACACCCATCGACAGTAAACAACCATCACCAGCAGAACTGATCTTCAGAAGTCCGGTCACCACCCTGCTGCCGAGTCGAGGGGACCCAGGCAAGGAGGAAAACCGACTCCACCTGGAGCAGAGAACAGCAAACATGAAGGAACATCATGACCGCAGCAGCGGCAGAGAACTACCTCCACTCGGTCCCGGACAGCACGTATCTGTCCTAAACAAGGAAAAGGGGACTTGGTATCCAGCCACCGTCGTCCAAAAGTGCGATGAGCCAAGGAGCTACATTGTGCAAACATCAAATGGGAACAAACTCAGACGTGGCAGGAGCCACCTGCGGGAAATTCACCAACCCCATGCACTGAGGAGCGCAAGAACCCGCTTCACAGAACCTCAACGGGACACTCATGCAGCTGGAACTTCTTCCAGCCAAACCTGTGAAACACACAAGACAGTACGCACAAGATATGGAAGAGCTGTTTCCAAACCAGCTCACTACAAGGACTATGAGTAGAGACAATCACACACAAAAGGAGGGCTCTGAATATCTTTATTCTTTTTTGAGATGGACAATTCTGAGTGTGTTGTCTAAAAAAAAAAAAAGAGAAGGCAACCTCTGTGTAATGAAAAAATTGAAAACTAAACAGGGGGGATGTAGTGATATAACGCCATGTATATCCACTGGAACTACACTAGGTGTTATGTACTACCCGGACTGTTTTTATGGTTACACCACTACCATGTATGGCTATTACGTCTGCCTACTGAGCCACGATTAAACCTGAGTTCTATAACCCGGTGTGGTCATTGATCCTCGACCAATACTACCCCAAGTATTACTTCACCCCATACATAACCCTAGTGTGTAAGAATGTGTAAAAGTAATGGGATTTACAGAAACTGTATTGCGTTCTGAGTTCTGTCACTTCTTTCACACACATTCTGTGTTCCCTATTGTTTAAAATGAGTAAAGTGAGGTTAGTAATGATTTGGCTGCAAGTTTTGATTTACACATTAGTGCATATCGGCTGTGTTTTTTTTTCTCATTCATATAATCCAGTGTTTCTCAACCCAGTCCTCAAGGAACCCCTATCCTGCATATTTTCTTTGCAACCCTGAATAGGTACCTGTTTGTAGTTATTCAACCAATCAGCAATGAATTTTGTCAGACGTTGCACACCTTGCATAATTAAGTGCTGCGAGATGATTGGTCGGGTAAGTACAAGCAGGGCTACCTATGCAGGGTTACATGAAAATCTGCAGGATAGGGGTTCCTTGAGGACTGGGTTGAGAAACCCTGATATAATCAATCCGTACATCGTTCATATTTTTCTCACTGTACTCATGTATTCTTTATGGCAAAAGTTCACTAATTTATTGTTATCCAAACTAAACAAAAAAATCACTGTCCAAGGGAACGAACGCCAGCCGGGGTGACTGTCAGAACCGCCG
This sequence comes from Lampris incognitus, assembly GCF_029633865.1. Lineage (NCBI taxonomy): Eukaryota > Metazoa > Chordata > Actinopteri > Lampriformes > Lampridae > Lampris > Lampris incognitus. Next base: position 39,411,002 of record NC_079228.1, on the reverse strand, counting down.
GTGTGCATGAGTTAGCAGTTAGCTTAGCTCGCCCCGCTTCCGCATCCTGTGAGACAGCCCTCGGCGCTTCCTCCTCGGGCGCAGCTCCAGGAAGGGGCCGTGGTCCCCAGGCCCACCGGATGAAGCAGACCAAGCTCTCCCAGCCAGACACCTTCGACACACCTCCCTGCCCTCCTCACGACGACATCCAAAACACCACAGTCAACGCCAGGTGAGGCCGCCGCCAGACCGCCCTCGGTGTTATCAGAACTGCCGGTCTGCATGGGCGAGCAGCTAGATATGTGTATTTTCACAGATTGTACTGAGGGATTCCCGTCCTGTGCAGCTACAAAGCTGCCAGTGTACCTGTGTGGCAGGTAACCCTAGTGTGTAAGAATGTGTAGTACTTTTATTGTAGTTATGGATATTTGTTTATGTTTATTGAAAACTTGTTTTTGTTTAAATGCAGGGTCTGGTGAATGACTTGGTGATTCTTTCAGCCAGACCTCAGGAAAGGAGACTGGTAGAAGGCATCAGGTTGTTATTATTATTATTGTTGTTGCTATTATTACAATATATTTCTTGTAGTAATCTTTTGATGTCCCTGGCAACATCATTCGAGACAGCACACAAAATTGAGAAAAGCACAAAACAGCAGAATTCCTATGTAGAGTGGCACCAACTAAGGTGGTCCTGCGTCACCTCCACCAAATTCAGAGAGGCTGTCACACCAGGGGACCAGACCTCTGCTGCAAATCTGGTGAAAAGCCTTCTGAGACCCGGCTGTCAGACTGCAGACATGAGGAGGGGGCTGGACATGGAACCTGCAGCAGTAGAAGAGTACTGCAGAGCAAGGGAGGTCAGTCAACATCCTCGTGGTTCCTTATCCACCCTGATGCACCTTGGATGGGGTCATCACCTGATGGCATGGTGTATGATCCAAAGGGGCAGCCAGAGTTTGGCCTTGTTGAAGTTAAATGCCCAGATGTTTTGTGTTATGTGGACCGCCCACACATGAGGATCAGTGGGGGCAGACATACACTCAGGAAATCCCATCCGTACTTTTGGCAGATCCACAGTCAGCTGTTAATTTCTGGACTTGAATGGTGTGACTTAGTTGTGTACACACAGGAAGATGTGTTGTTCGGAGGATTCCCGGAGGCAAAGAAATCGCAGACCCAATCGAAGAGAAAACGGACTGTTTCTATTTTTACTTTTACCTCTGTGCTTCCCTGCAGCAGAGAACTGCCCGCTGCCTTGCTCAGCTCACTTCGCTATGGGGTAGTCAGTGGTGGCGTATATCGTGCCGTACTGTGTGTTGAAGTGTTCATCTGTAGTTTTCTGTGCTGCAGTAATATTTGTTGTTGGAGTGTGCTGAAGTGGCAGGTCACGTGACAGGGTGAAATTAAGTTTGAGGTGAAACAAAAGAAGGTTATAAATGCAGTGTGAGAACAATGCTTCCCTCATGTTTTCAGGTGTTTGATTAGAAAGAGAACTTATTTTAACAGTTATAACTATTCTAGCGGTCTGTTAACTCCCTCTGCCCCTTCGTCTGTTGCTCTGCGGATGTCTGGTTTTTCTCCGTGTGTTGTGTGTGTCGACAGGGGCTGTTGTGATTTGGAGTGCGTCAACTCGGTGATCGGCGCTGGAACGTTGTGTTCTTGTGTTAACTGCAGTAGTTGTAGACGAGCAGAACTGACAGGTGGGTGACCAAAGAAATGTGAGTACCAGTTAAACTGAACAAAGTATTTCAGTAAACCAGTATTCAGTAACTCGAACAATATAAAACATTTCGTGTAGTGTACATACAAATAATTGCTATTTACACGATTCACATTTTATCCTCAAGATAGTACACAACTCACGGGGATCCCAGTTCGAATCCCGCTGTCACCTCCAGCTGCGGGTGGGAAGCCGGATGAGGGTATGTGTCCTGGTCGCTGCACTAGCGCCTCCTCTGGTCGGTCGGGGCGCCTGTTCAGGGGGACTGGGGGGAATAGCGTGATCCTCCCACGTGCTACGTCCCCCTGGTGAAACTCCTCACTGTCAGGTGAAAGAAGCGGCTGGTGACTCCACATGTATGGGAGGAGGCATGTGGTAGTCTGCAGCCCTCCCCAGATCAGCAGAGGGGGTGGAGCAGAGACCGGGACGGCTCGAAGGAGTGGGGTGATTGGCTGGATATAATTGGGGAGAAAAGGGGGGGGGTTAAAAAAAAGAGGTAGTACACAACTCATTTCATCATCACTGAACAAAGTGAAATGAGCTCAGTATAAAACAAGTTGAACAGTATAAAACATGTGGGGTAAGTACACAGGTAGTTACTATTTCCAGGACTGACAAAATCACAGCAGTGGTGTTATTCACAGTAGCACCCTTCTTTGAGGGTTCTGTTGCTTTCAGCAGTTTTACAAAGTGAAGAAAATAAATCCTAAAATGTGTTTTTCCAAATATGCAACTTCCTCCACCAAAACATGTCACTGAAACCACCGCAAGTGGTTCGTTGCTATGCAAACATCACCTAGAAGCCAGACCAATCTGCAAACTCATCTTTTGTTTACTCTGGCAGATGCACCGGGCCCCTCCCGTTCAGACAGCTGCACTGGGCCCCTCCCGTTCAGACAGATGCACCGGGCCCCCTCCCGTTCAGACAGATGCACCGGGCCCCTCCCTTCACACAGATGCGCCGGGCCCCTCCCGTTCAGACAGATGCACCGGGCCCCCTCCCGTTCAGACAGATGCACCG
>NC_079228.1:39368280-39403280 GCF_029633865.1 Lampris incognitus | reverse complement strand
GCCCCAACCGGTGAAACCTGTGTCACCAAATCACTTCAACTGGATCTCAGGTTGTTTAAGTTCAGGTCTATCCTCCCCTCATTCTCTTTTCATTCATTTAGTCAGTCAACAAACGAATCAGTCATTCCGAGGGGGGTATGTTTTAGTTAAATTCTGCTTTTGGTGAATTTGTGAATTACTGATTTTATTGACCCGATTACCGGCAGCAGACAATAAACACACGTAAAAACACGTTTATATGACTTACACAGCTCAGTATAGTCTCACCTGAAACAGTAACAGCATGGTGTCATCACAGTAAGACCACCCCCTCCCCATAAACACACACACACACACACACACACATCCCTTGACGTTTGTCAAGTGTCTTACTGAAGAGAACTCCTCACAGTGGAGGAGGAGGTGCATCTCTGCTTCTACCTCCCCTGTCCAGCAGTGACCACATATACGCTCCTCTCTGGGTAGCCATGTTTGTGTGTCTTCCTGTTTCTATAGCCACTTGGTGATCACTGAGCTTGTATGTGGCCAGGATCCGTCTCTGCTTCGCATCTCTGACAGAGTGGAGATACTCGGCCAGTCTATATTCTCTGTTTAGGGTCAAATAACAGTTTAGTCTACTCTGGGTTTTAGTTTCATTTCTCCAATGTTCCAAATATGGACCTTTGACTGATTCATGATTTGTTTTATTCTGCTGTGTTTTGAGGCGGTGCTGATGGGAGCCTGGTTGGTTAGCTGCACCATCAGCTGACTGAGGGGACTGTTTTCAGGGTTCAGCTCTTGGGTTTTTAATGCCTTGAATGGAAGGGTGTCTTTTTGGCTTGAATTTAGATGCGTCCAAAATGTTATGGCCCGTTTTTGCATGTTTAACAGTAGTGGGAAACGCCCCAGTTCTGCTCGGGAGGCGTTATTTGGTGTCTTCCTTTGAACGCTTAACATTTTTGTGCAGAATTCAGTGTGGAGGGCCTCTATTGGGTGTTTGTCCCATGAGCCATGCTCCAATCCACTGAGCGGCCCCAGACCTCACTTCCATACAAAGCTGTGGGTAAAATAACATCATCAAATATCTTGGTCCAGATTCTAACTGGAATCTTAATGTTTAATTGTTTGGCTCTTAATGCACACATTGCCCTGCATGCTTTTTTTCTGAGCACGTGTATTGCCATACTGAAACTTCCTGATGCAGATATGGACGGACCAAGGTATGTATAATTTTTTTGTGTGTTCAATTAGGGTGTTATTCAAAGTAAAGTGATATTTGTTTTCAAGGTGTCTGGGTTTTTTTTCTGAAAGATCATGATTTGGGTTTTCTTAAAGTTTACATCCAATGCCCAGTTTTGGCAGTATTTTCCTCGGATGGACAGGTTATGTTGAAGACCGTCACTGGCTGGGGACGGCAGAATAAGGTCATCTGCATAAAGCAGGTATTCAGTCGCTGTGTCATAGAGTGTGAAGCCTGGAGCTGCTGAACGGTCCAGCTGGTCTGCAAGTTCATTTATGTACAGGTTGAATAATGTTGGGCTTAAACAGCATCCTTGCTTCACATCGCGTTCTTGGGTAAAATATTCTGTTCGTTGATCTCTAAATTTCACAGCACACTGGTTGTGTCTGTACATACATTTTATAAGATCATAAACCTTACCCCCTAGTCCACTTTGAAGGATTTTGTAGAAAAGTCCTTCATGCCAGGTGGAATCGAAGGCTTTTTTAAAATCTATGAAACAAGCAAATATTTCCCCTCCCTTTTTTGGTGGACATGTTTATTAATTAAAGTGTGTGATCAGAGGTTCTGTAATTTGGGAGAAAGCCAATTTGACATTTATTAAGTATGTTTTTTTTCTTTAATAAAGGCTAGTATCCTGGAATTCAGGATACTACAAAATATTTCCCCAAGGTTGCTGCTGACACAGACCCCTCTATAGTTATTAGGGTCTAATTTGCTTCCATTTTTATAGATTGGGGTGATCAGCCCCTGGATCCAGACATCAGGAAAGCAGCCGGCAGTCAGTATCATGTTGAGCAGCTTAACAATGGCAGTTTGTAACTCAGGGGTACTGTTCTTCAGTATTTCATTTTTGATGTTATCTGTGCCACAAGCTTTTTTTGAATTAAGAGTTTTCAGTTTGTCTGTTTAGTCTTTTTGTATAATTGGGTTGTCTAATGGATTTGGATTATTCTTGATGGCTGATTCAAGGTTGTCTAACTTTGTTTTGATTTCAATTTGATTTATGTTCAGTTCTTCTGGTGGGATACTTGTATAGAGGCTATTAAAATGTTTTCTCCAAATGTCTCCATCTTGTATTGTTAATTGTTGTGGCTTTATGGTTTCTAAGCTGTTCAGCATGCCCCAGAACTGACCCTGGTCTACTGCCTTTTCAAGTTTTTGAAGTGTTTCGTTGGTGTAGTGGAATTTCTTCCGTCTAGTCGTCTGATTGTACTGGTTTAGAGTTTGAGTATTCATGTTGTAGTGTTGGGTCATGTTGGTGTCTGTGTTTGTGGTTTGATAGCTGTCTCAAGTGTTTTCTCATTTCTTTACATTCATTGTCAAACCATTTGTTTTCAGAGGGTTTTTTTGTTTACCGTTTCGACGGTGGGGTTTCTTTGTTTTTCCAAACTTTGCATTTAATGCGGCTTTTTGGAAGATGTGGTTAATCTTTTGTCGCTTTATTAACGTCTTCAAAGTTATTTTGATAGTGTGAATTGTTGAAGGTGTTGATTGTATTTTTCATTTCGGGTGAATTCGAAATTTGTACAAATTGTTGGGCACTGTTTGGAGCCCATCTGGATGACTGGTTTAGATTGTACAGCTCACTGGGCTCTTTCTTAAAAGTATCTCTGGTGTGTTTTTTCAAGTAAATATTAATCTGGCTGTGGTCTGAAAAGGGGGGTTGTGCTCTGACAGTGAAGGCGCCGAATGCGGATGGGTCCGTGTCTGAGATGGCATAATCAGCAACACTTGTCCCAAGAGCTGGACAGTAGGCGAAACGTCCCAAACGGTCCCCTCTGATCCTCCCATTTAATATATACAGGCCCGAGGCTCTGCAGAGATGCACTAAACTCCTTCCCGTTTCTGTTGGTGGTTTTGTCTGGGTTGTTCCTCGTGGCTGTGGGTGAGGGGATCAGAAGTGACTGTGTGAATATATGTTGATGTCCTGTGTGGTCTGTACAGTCAGGTTCTGAACCTGTCCGTGCATTAAAGTCCCCACACGGAAGTATTTTGCCTTGGTCTTGGAAGTGACATATCTCTGTGTGTAGGGAGCTGTGGAACTCTTCTTCGTGGTACGGTGACTCTGGTGGACGGGGTGCATATTGCACACACGTATAAATCTACCTCACAAACCAGTTTATTCATTTTTAGCCAAATGTGGTTTTTGCTTTGTTTTACGGTTGTGGTATATTTGGTGAGATCAGCTTTGAGCCAGATCACCATTCCTCCTGAGTCTCTACCCCGGTGCACTGTGCCCGGCTCAACTGAAGGCACCGTGATTTCACCACAGCCTGGGGGACACGGAGTCCCGGCATCAGATCGGCACCATGTTCCTAACAGAATCAAAACATCAATATCATTTATGTTATTTAAAAAATCAGGGTCTGTGGTTTTAAGACCAAAAGTGCTTGAGTATAAACCCTGAATATTCCAAAAGCTTATTGTAAAAGATTTCATTTGTGAAAGAAAAGAAATAAATTCAACCAAATATGAACAAAACTGAACGGGTGAAAAGGCCGACCTGGTGCAACTCATTTACAGGAGAATGGATACATTTTAACTAGCTCTGTGTGTGTGTGTGTGTGTGTGTGTGTGTGTGTGTGTGTGTGTGTGTGTGTGTGTGTGTGTGTGTGTGTGTGTGTGTGTGTGTGTGTGTGTGTTTCTCTCATGCACACAGAAAAAGACACACACACACACACAAAAAGCAAACATACACAAGCAAGCATACATAAGTGTGTACACACACACACACACACACACACACACACACACACACACACAACTGGTGACGTCTGGACCCCATCGGGCCTTTCCATCTTTGGTCTCTTGAGCAAATAGTTTTTGGATGACAACTGCAGCAGTGTCACGTCTGAGTCCTCACTGGTCAGACAGGGTCCACATGTGTGTGTGGGTCCTGCTCTGTGGTTGGACAGGGTCCACATGTGTGTGTGGGTCCTGCTCTGTGGTCAGACAGGGTCCACATGCGTGGGTGGGTCCTGCTCTGTGGTTGGACAGGGTCCACATGCTTGTGTGGGTCCTGCTCTGTGGTCGGACAGGGTCCACATGCGTAGGTGGGTCCTGCTCTGTGGTTGGACAGGGTCCACATGCGTGTGTGGGTCCTGCTCTGTGGTCGGACAGGGTCCACATGCGTGTGTGGGTCCTGCTCTGTGGTCAGACAGGGTCCACATGCGTGTGTGGGTCCTACTCTGTGGTGGGACAGGGTCCACATGCGTGTGTGGGTCCTACTCTGGGTGGACAGGGTCCACATGCGTGTGTGGGTCCTGCTCTGTGGTCGGACAGGGTCCACATGCGTGTGTGGGTCCTGCTCTGTGGTCGGACAGGGTCCACATGTGTGTGTGGGTCCTGCTCTGTGGTCGGACAGGGTCCACATGCGTGTGTGGGTCCTGCTCTGTGGTCGGACAGGGTCCACATGCGTGTGTGGGTCCTGCTCTGTGGTCGGACAGGGTCCACATGTGTGTGTGGGTCCTGCTCTGTGGTCGGACAGGGTCCACATGCGTGTGTGTGGGTCCTGCTCTGTGGTCGGACAGGGTCCACATGCGTGTGTGGGTCCTGCTCTGTGGTCGGACAGGGTCCACATGCGTGTGTGGGTCCTGCTCTGTGGTCGGACAGGGTCCACATGTGTGTGTGGGTCCTGCTCTGTGGTCGGACAGGGTCCACATGCGTGTGTGGGTCCTGCTCTGTGGTCGGACAGGGTCCACATGCGTGTGTGGGTCCTGCTCTGTGGTCGGACAGGGTCCACATGCGTGTGTGTGGGTCCTGCTCTGTGGTTGGACAGGGTCCACATGTGTGTGTGGGTCCTGCTCTGTGGTCAGACAGGGTCCACATGCGTGGGTGGGTCCTGCTCTGTGGTTGGACAGGGTCCACATGCTTGTGTGGGTCCTGCTCTGTGGTCGGACAGGGTCCACATGCGTAGGTGGGTCCTGCTCTGTGGTTGGACAGGGTCCACATGCGTGTGTGGGTCCTGCTCTGTGGTCGGACAGGGTCCACATGCGTGTGTGGGTCCTGCTCTGTGGTCAGACAGGGTCCACATGCGTGTGTGGGTCCTACTCTGTGGTGGGACAGGGTCCACATGCGTGTGTGGGTCCTACTCTGGGTGGACAGGGTCCACATGCGTGTGTGGGTCCTGCTCTGTGGTCGGACAGGGTCCACATGCGTGTGTGGGTCCTGCTCTGTGGTCGGACAGGGTCCACATGTGTGTGTGGGTCCTGCTCTGTGGTCGGACAGGGTCCACATGCGTGTGTGGGTCCTGCTCTGTGGTCGGACAGGGTCCACATGCGTGTGTGGGTCCTGCTCTGTGGTCGGACAGGGTCCACATGCGTGTGTGGGTCCTACTCTGGGTGGACAGGGTCCACATGCGTGTGTGGGTCCTGCTCTGTGGTCGGACAGGGTCCACATGCGTGTGTGGGTCCTGCTCTGTGGTCGGACAGGGTCCACATGTGTGTGTGGGTCCTGCTCTGTGGTCGGACAGGGTCCACATGCGTGTGTGGGTCCTGCTCTGTGGTCGGACAGGGTCCACATGCGTGTGTGGGTTCTACTCTGTGGTCGGACAGGGTCCACATGCGTGTGTGGGTCCTACTCTGTGGTCGGACAGGGTCCACATGCGTGTGTGGGTCCTGCTCTGTGGTCGGACAGGGTCCACATGCGTGTGTGGGTTCTACTCTGTGGTCGGACAGGGTCCACATGCGTGTGTGGGTCCTGCTCTGTGGTCGGACAGGGTCCACATGCGTGTGTGGGTCCTGCTCTGTGGTCGGACAGGGTCCACATGCGTGTGTGGGTTCTACTCTGTGGTCGGACAGGGTCCACATGCGTGTGCGGGTCCTACTCTGTGGTCGGACAGGGTCCACATGCGTGTGTGGGTCCTACTCTGTGGTCGGACAGGGTCCACATGCGTGTGTGGGTCCTGCTCTGTGGTCAGACAGGGTCCACATGCGTGGATGGGTCCTGCTCTGTGGTCGGACAGGGTCCACATGCGTGTGCGGGTCCTGCTCTGTGGTCAGACAGGGTCCACATGCGTGGATGGGTCCTGCTCTGTGGTCGGACAGGGTCCACATGCGTGTGCGGGTCCTGCTCTGTGGTCGGACAGGGTCCACATGTGTGTGTGGGTCCTACTCTGGTTAGACAGGGTCCACATGTGTGTGTGGGTCCTGCTCTGTGGTCAGACAGGGTCCACATGCGTGTGCGGGTCCTGCTCTGTGGTAGGACAGGGTCCACATGCGTGTGCGGGTCCTGCTCTGTGGTAGGACAGGGTCCACATGCGTGTGCGGGTCCTGCTCTGTGGTCGGACAGGGTCCACATGCGTGTGTGGGTCCTGCTCTGTGGTCGGACAGGGTCCACATGCGTGGTTGGGTCCTGCTCTGTGGTCGGACAGGGTCCACATGCGTGTGTGGGTCCTGCTCTGGTTAGACAGGGTCCACATGCGTGTGTGGGTCCTGCTCTGTGGTCGGACAGGGTCCACATGTGTGTGTTGGTCCTGCTCTGAGGTCGGACAGGGTCCACATGTGTGTGTGGGTCCTACTCTGTGGTGGGACAGGGTCCACATGTGTGTGTGGGTCCTACTCTGTGGTGGGACAGGGTCCACATGTGTGTGTGGGTCCTACTCTGTGGTGGGACAGGGTCCACATGCGTGTGTGGGTCCTGCTCTGTGGTCGGACAGGGTCCACATGCGTGTGTGGGTCCTGCTCTGTGGTTGGACAGGGTCCACATGCGTGTGTGGGTCCTGCTCTGTGGTCGGACAGGGTCCACATGCGTGTGTGGGTCCTGCTCTGTGGTCAGACAGGGTCCACATGCGTGTGTGGGTCCTACTCTGTGGTGGGACAGGGTCCACATGCGTGTGTGGGTCCTACTCTGGGTGGACAGGGTCCACATGCGTGTGTGGGTCCTGCTCTGTGGTCGGACAGGGTCCACATGCGTGTGTGGGTCCTGCTCTGTGGTCGGACAGGGTCCACATGTGTGTGTGGGTCCTGCTCTGTGGTCGGACAGGGTCCACATGCGTGTGTGGGTCCTGCTCTGTGGTCGGACAGGGTCCACATGCGTGTGTGGGTTCTACTCTGTGGTCGGACAGGGTCCACATGCGTGTGTGGGTCCTGCTCTGTGGTCGGACAGGGTCCACATGCGTGTGTGGGTCCTGCTCTGTGGTCAGACAGGGTCCACATGCGTGGGCGGGTCCTGCTCTGTGGTCGGACAGGGTCCACATGCGTGTGTGGGTCCTACTCTGTGGTGGGACAGGGTCCACATGCGTGTGTGGGTCCTACTCTGGGTGGACAGGGTCCACATGCGTGTGTGGGTCCTGCTCTGTGGTCGGACAGGGTCCACATGCGTGTGTGGGTCCTGCTCTGTGGTCGGACAGGGTCCACATGTGTGTGTGGGTCCTGCTCTGTGGTCGGACAGGGTCCACATGCGTGTGTGGGTCCTGCTCTGTGGTCGGACAGGGTCCACATGCGTGTGTGGGTTCTACTCTGTGGTCGGACAGGGTCCACATGCGTGTGTGGGTCCTACTCTGTGGTCGGACAGGGTCCACATGCGTGTGCGGGTCCTACTCTGTGGTCGGACAGGGTCCACATGCGTGTGTGGGTCCTACTCTGTGGTCGGACAGGGTCCACATGCGTGTGTGGGTCCTGCTCTGTGGTCAGACAGGGTCCACATGCGTGGATGGGTCCTGCTCTGTGGTCGGACAGGGTCCACATGCGTGTGCGGGTCCTGCTCTGTGGTCAGACAGGGTCCACATGCGTGGATGGGTCCTGCTCTGTGGTCGGACAGGGTCCACATGCGTGTGCGGGTCCTGCTCTGTGGTCGGACAGGGTCCACATGTGTGTGTGGGTCCTACTCTGGTTAGACAGGGTCCACATGCGTGGATGGGTCCTGCTCTGTGGTCAGACAGGGTCCACATGCGTGTGCGGGTCCTGCTCTGTGGTAGGACAGGGTCCACATGCGTGTGCGGGTCCTGCTCTGTGGTAGGACAGGGTCCACATGCGTGTGCGGGTCCTGCTCTGTGGTCGGACAGGGTCCACATGCGTGTGTGGGTCCTGCTCTGTGGTCGGACAGGGTCCACATGCGTGGTTGGGTCCTGCTCTGTGGTCGGACAGGGTCCACATGCGTGTGTGGGTCCTGCTCTGGTTAGACAGGGTCCACATGCGTGTGTGGGTCCTGCTCTGTGGTCGGACAGGGTCCACATGTGTGTGTTGGTCCTGCTCTGAGGTCGGACAGGGTCCACATGTGTGTGTGGGTCCTACTCTGTGGTGGGACAGGGTCCACATGTGTGTGTGGGTCCTACTCTGTGGTGGGACAGGGTCCACATGTGTGTGTGGGTCCTACTCTGTGGTGGGACAGGGTCCACATGTGTGTGTGTGGGTCCTGCTCTGTGGTGGGACAGGGTCCACATGCGTGGTTGGGTCCTGCTCTGTGGTCGGACAGGGTCCACATGCGTGGTTGGGTCCTGCTCGGTGGTTGGACAGGGTCCACATGCGTGGTTGGGTCCTGCTCTGTGGTCGGACAGGGTCCACATGCGTGGTTGGGTCCTGCTCGGTGGTCGGACAGGGTCCACATGTGTGTGTGGGTCCTACTCTGTGGTCAGACAGGGTCCACATGTGTGTGTGGGTCCTGCTCTGTGGTCGGACAGGGTCCACATGTGTGTGTGGGTCCTGCTCGGTGGTCGGACAGGGTCCACATGTGTGTATGGGTCCTACTCAGTGTGCGCAGCATGGCTGCGAACACACTTACATTTATGATTCAGAGCATGGCTCCGATGTGTCCTTGAGCTTTCATCTTCCTCCTGCATCTCTGCTGCCGCCGGCCAACCTTGTGCCAGGCCGCTGTCCACGTAGCTGCTCGTGGAGAGCTGCTGTCTACCTTCATCCAGCCAGCCCGCCATGGGACCGGTGAGATGCACTGAGGCCAGCCAGCCCGCCATGGGACCGGTGAGATGCACTGCAGCCAGCCAGCCCGCCATGGGACCGGTGAGATGCACTGAGGCCAGCCAGCCCGCCATGGGACCGGTGAGATGCACTGCAGCCAGCCAGCCTGCCATGGGACCGGTGAGATGCACTGAGGCCAGCCAGCCCGCCATGGGACCGGTGAGATGCACTGAGGCCAGCCAGCCCGCCATGGGACCGGTGAGATGCACTGCAGCCAGCCAGCCCGCCATGGGACCGGTGAGATGCACTGCGGCCAGCCAGCCCGCCATGGGACCGGTGAGATGCACTGCAGCCAGCCAGCCCTCCATGGGACCGGTGAGATGCACTGCGGCCAGCCAGCCCTCCATGGGACCGGTGAGATGCACTGAGGCCAGCCAGCCCGCCATGGGACCGGTGAGATGCACTGAGGCCAGCCAGCCCGCCATGGGACCGGTGAGATGCACTGCAGCCAGCCAGCCCGCCATGGGACCGGTGAGATGCACTGCGGCCAGCCAGCCCGCCATGGGACCGGTGAGATGCACTGCAGCCAGCCAGCCTGCCATGGGACCGGTGAGATGCACTGAGGCCAGCCAGCCCGCCATGGGACCGGTGAGATGCACTGAGGCCAGCCAGCCCGCCATGGGACCGGTGAGATGCACTGCAGCCAGCCAGCCCGCCATGGGACCGGTGAGATGCACTGCGGCCAGCCAGCCCGCCATGGGACCGGTGAGATGCACTGCAGCCAGCCAGCCCTCCATGGGACCGGTGAGATGCACTGAGGCCAGCCAGCCCTCCATGGGACCGGTGAGATGCACTGCGGCCAGCCAGCCCTCCATGGGACCGGTGAGATGCACTGAGGCCAGCCAGCCCGCCATGGGACCGGTGAGATGCACTGAGGCCAGCCAGCCCTCCATGGGACCGGTGAGATGCACTGCAGCCAGCCAGCCCTCCATGGGACCGGTGAGATGCACTGCAGCCAGCCAGCCCGCCATGGGACCGGTGAGATGCACTGCAGCCAGCCAGCCCGCCATGGGACCGGTGAGATGCACTGAGGCCAGCCAGCCCTCCATGGGACCGGTGAGATGCACTGCAGCATCAGCCCGACAAGCTGCAGTCTGACTGATACTAGCGTGTTGCTTTTCCTACCGAGCTGTTCCTTGCTGAGAATTTATTTGTTTTAGTGTCGTCGTGGCAATAGTGAAAAAGGGGCATTTTCTGGTCAGCTTGGGTTATGAAACCGACCTGAGGTCCGGGGACTCGTTTGGGGTCATCGGAGGGGTTTTGCTAGCAGATCCCACGCAAAATGAGCACCAGTTTCACCCCGCAGACTCATTTTAATTTCACCGTTTCTTTTTATTATGAATACTGTAACGACCACAGATGTGTAGACTCGCTAGCCCGTTGGCTCACGGGTCGGACCCTTTAGTTGACTGCTTAGTGCAGTTGCCTGTGGTGCAGGTGACCCGGGTTTGCTTCCCAGCTGCGGCGGCGGTTCCCGGCCGCCCCCTGAAGGAGCTACAACATAATTCTGGTGGTACGGCGTGGTGGTTTAGTTTTCAGCCCTGTTGCCTCCCAGTAAATCGGTTGTGGATTTGATTCCAGTCCATCTGTGTGCAGCTTACACGTCCTCATTGGGACTCAGCAAAGGTCACCATAGTTTTGACTGAAGACCTCAATATTGTTAAACTGACTGTTTTGGGGATGTTTTGACTGTTGTATTTTGACTGTTGGTGCTTTCATAAGATATTTACACATCAGTAAATGATGATAAATGACCATTCATAATGTGGATATGAGGACCAAGCAGGTAGAGACGTTCATTGTTCATTTCACTAAAACAGTGGAATAAGTTCAGAAAACTGTCTCACATGGCTGCAGCCTTTACGACCAGGGAATGACAACAACATTTAAGGTATATCACCATGTTACCACACCCACATTCTCACAACACATCTAGTCTCATATCACCATATATACATGTTATATCCACATACCGGAGTGTGTGCTCCAATTATTGGGGCATCACATTGCTCAGCCTCCCAGGGAAAGTCTACTCTAGGGTGCTGGAAAGGAGGCGCCGACTGATTGTCGAACCTCAGATCCAGGAGTTACAATGCAGATTCTGTCCTGGCCATGGAACAACGGACCAACTCTTTACCCTTGCAGAAGTGCTGAGGGAGGCATGGGAGTTTGACCAGTCAGTCTACATGTGTTTTGTGGGCTTGGAGAAGGCTTACAACTGTGTACCCCGGGGCACTCTGTGGGGGGTACTGTGGGAGTATGGGGTACCGGGGCAGTTGCTACAAGCCATGCAGTCCCTGTATAACCAAAGTGAGCGCTGTGTCCGCATTCGTGGCACAAAGTCAAATACGTTTTCTGTGGGTGTTGGACTCCGCCAAGGTTGTCCCTTGTCTCCAATTCTGTTTGTGATATTCATGGACAGGATCTCAAGGCGCAGCCAAGGTGACGAGTGTGTCCGTTTTGGGAACCTCAGAATTGCATTTCTGCTCTTTGCAGATGATGTGGTTTTGTTGGCTTCATCAAAAGACCTCCAGCGTGCACTGGGGCGGTTTGCGGCTGAGTGTGAAATGGCCGGGATGGAAGTCAGCACCTCCAAGTCTGAGGCCATGGTTCTCTACCTGAAAATGGTGGATTGCTCCCTCCGGGTTGGGGATAAGTTGTTGCCTCAAGTGAAGGAGTTCAAGTATCTTGCCCAGATAGCAAAATTGCTGTGGCCCGGACCCATCCCACATACCGTGTGGAATGATGGCACTTGGGTGGTCCACCCCTGTTTACCAGAGCTGGGCCAGAACCAAGCCATAGTAATGCTGCATGTGCCACATAGTTGCCAAAGGTGGCCCATATTTGTTTTGTGATATTTGGGCCATATTCACCATTCACCACACGGGCCACTTCAGGGTCACATCCAGATCACATGTTGCTGAGAGCACCGCATCTTTGTCAAAAAAGACCCACATTTGGTTTGGCATATTTGGGCCATATTTGCTATTATACATGTGGGCCACTTCAGGCTCACATCCATTTTGTCAGGGCCAGAAGAAGGCCATCAGTGCCGCATCATTGCCTGAAGTGGCCCACATCCGGATGCTATCTGGGCAGGGTCTTGTTCACGAGTGAGGGTAGGATGGAGTGGGAGACTGACAGGCGGATTGGTGCAGCATCAGCAGTAATGCGGACATTGTACTGGACCATTGTGGTGAAGCGGGAGCTGAACCGGAAGGCAAAGCTCTCAATTTACCAGTCAGTCTTCGTTCCAACCCTCACCTATGGTCATGAGCTTTGGGTAGTGACCAAAAGGGTGAGATCGCGAATGCAAGCGGCTGAAATGAGTTTCCTCCGTAGGGTGTCTGGGCTCAGCCTTAGAGATAGGGTGAGGAGCTCGGACATCCAGAGGGAGCTCGGAGTAGAGCTGCTGCTCCTTCGCGTCGAAAGGAGCCAGTTGAGGTGGTTCGGGCATCTGATTAGGATGCCTCCTGGGCGCCTTCCTCTGGGGGTTTTCTGGACACGTCCAACTGGGAGGAGACCCCGGGGTAGACTCAGAACTCGCTGGAGGGACTACATGTCCAACCTGGCCTGGGAACGCCTTGGGATCCCCCAGGAGGAGCTGGAGGGCGTTGCTGGGGAGAGGGACGTCTGGAGTGCCCTACTTGGCTTGCTGCTACCGCGACCCGACCCCGGAGAAGCGGCTGATGATGATGATGAGTTATAGCATATTTCTTATTGATATTTATGTTCCAACGGAACATCTCATCTCATCTCATCTCATCTCATGAGATGAGATGAGATGAGATCCACATATTGATCACATCTACTCCCTATGTTTGCATGGGTTTCCTTCCACAGTCCTGGTGTCCGTGTGTGTGTTTGTGTGTGTGTGTGTGTGTGTGTGTGTGTGTGTGTGTGTGTGTGTGTATGTGTGGAAACACTTCCTTTAACAACCCTAAAGGGAATGGTACGTTGGACAGTCTGCCTGAGTTAATTCCCGCAGTATGACTAAAACTCACCTGTTCTTTATTCTCTCTGGACAGTATCCATATGTGTCTAGTATGAGTACGAGTTTCTTGAAGAGCGTTTTTTAGATAAAATGTATTATTATCATTATTATCTTTTCAAACTATACAAACATTTATCCTTCACCTCCATCACTTGTGCTTCTCTGCTTTTTGTGTTCGCTTGTCAAGTTCTGTCGGTGTATTTGTGGGGAATTTGACCTCAGGATTCTAAAGACAAGTAGAAAACATTTTTAAAATAATAATTCACTCATCCTTTTAATGTCAGAGAAAAACTTTCAGCTGGTCGAGCCATCTGTTCATCCGTTCATCCATCCATTCATCTACCAAATCATCCATTCAGCCACTATATCGTCCATTCATCCGTCTGTCCACCAACCATCCATTATTCTATCCATCTATCCATCAACTCTGCCAATACACGTGCACACAAAACACTCATGCCCCCCCCCCACACACACACACACATACACACCCCGCCACACAGGTACAGATACTCACACAAACACAAAAAACCCCATTCACACACACACACACACGCACACATCCCCCGATATATGGGCACATGTTCTGCTGTTCCATCGTAGACTTTGGAATTCACTGTTGCCATGGTGACGGAAGAGAGCACGCTCTCTCACATCGCCTGTTCTTTTCTATTGCTTTATATATCTACTCTCTGTCCTCTCTCTCTCTCTCTCTCTCTCTCTCCTCTCTCTCTCTCTCTCTCTCTCTCTCTCTCTCTCTCTCTCTCTCTCTCTCTCTCTCTCTCTCTCTCCCCCCCCACACCTCCTCTGGTTTGACAGGAGTGTTTTTGGCAGTGCTGCAGCCATCAGGTTTCATACGTTGCCCTGCTGTAGGAACATGTTTGTATGGTAGTCGCCTTGGCCAACAGGCTCACGTCACATCCATTAACCGAATCCATGTGTCCCCTCTTTCTGTCTTTCTGCAGATCTCTCTCTCTCTCTCTCTCTCTCTCTCTCTCTCTCTCTCTCTCTCTCTCTCTCTCTCTCTCTCTCTCTCTCTGTGATTCTCTGCCTCCCTCCATTCTTATCTGTTCTGCTCTCTCTCCGTCTGCCTCTCCCCTTATCTGTCGGTTCACCTTTTCCATCTGTAACTCTAACACACTCTATCTTGTTTCTCTCCTTCCTCTCTCTCTCTCTCTCTTTCTCTCTCGCTCCCTCTCTCAGTTCAGCTCCTCATTTCTCCCCGTCTCTCACAGCTGCTAAGATGACTGCTGTCGCACTTCTATGAGAGGAGAGGACGCCAGCTGAAGTGTCCCCCACTCGCCCAGAGAGAGCGAGAGAGAGAGGCATTCGAGGAGAAGGGAGAGAGAAGGAGAGAAGAGAGGGTTAAGAGAGTAAGGGAAGAGGCGGACAAGCTAGGGAAGGGGGAGAAGAGACAAAAGAAGGGGAGAAAGAGAGAGAGAGAGAGAGAGAGAAGCGAGGGATAAGCAGTGGATGGATGTGGCTCGGGCTGGAGCTACGGAGTGCTCTTCACTGACGAAGAAGGAGACAGAGACCAACACCGAGAGGAGGACATGGAGGCAAAAGGCAGAAATATGCCCCCGGGTAAGAACACACACACACACACACACACACACACACACACACACACAAACACACACACACACACACACACACAAGCAATTATACACACTTACAGCCAGATGTGCACGATTGCAGACAACATAAACCCATATGCATTTGTAGATGAATACAGACACACACACACACACTCACAAATATACACTCATCCCCATACCAGATATCCCCACATACAGACACACACACACACACATTGACACACACGCATACACCAAACACTTTTACTCATACATACAATACACTTGCACACACACATATACACATGCGTGCGCGCGCGCACACACACACACACACGTGCATGAGTGTAGACGTACATACATGGGCCAGGATTCAAAAGGTAGAGGGTTGTAATTAATGTTAGCAGGGTGAATGTGTTGTGTTTGTTGGCTGTAACACGGATAAGTGTTGTGTTGCTGGCTGTAACAGGGATGAGTTTTGTGTTGCTGGCTGTAACACGGATAAGTGTTGTGTCACTGGCTGTAACAGGGATGAGTGTTGTGTTTGTTGGCTGTAACACGGATGAGTGTTGTGTTGCTGGCTGTAACAGGGATGAGTGTTGTGTTGCTGGCTGTAACGGATGAGTGTTGTGTTGCTGGCTGTAACACGGATGAGTGTTGTGTTGTTGGCTGTAACAGGGATGAGTGTTGTGTCGCTGGCTGTAACAGGGACGAGTGTTGTGTTGCTGGCTGTAACGGATGAGTGTTGTGTCGCTGGCTGTAACAGGGATGAGTGTTATGTTGCTGGCTGTAACAGGGATGAGTGTTGTGTTGCTGGCTGTAACAGGGATGAGTGTTGTGTCGCTGGCTGTAACAGGGATGAGTGTTGTGTTGCTGGCTGTAACACGGATGAGTGTTGTGTTGTTGGCTGTAACAGGGATGAGTGTTGTGTCACTGGCTGTAACAGGGATGATGTTGTGTCGCTGGCTGTAACAGGGATGAGTGTTGTGTCGCTGGCTGTAACAGGGATGAGTGTTGTGTTGCTGGCTGTAACAGAGATGAGTGTTGTGTTGCTGGCTGTAACGGATGAGTGTTGTGTTGCTGGCTGTAACATGGATGAGTGTTGTGTTGTTGGCTGTAACAGGGATGAGTGTTGTGTCACTGGCTGTAACAGGGATGAGTGTTGTGTCGCTGGCTGTAACATGGATGAGTGTTGTGTTGTTGGCTGTAACAGGGATGAGTGTTGTGTCGCTGGCTGTAACATGGATGAGTGTTGTGTTGTTGGCTGTAACAGGGATGATGTTGTGTCGCTGGCTGTAACAGGGATGAGTGTTGTGTCGCTGGCTGTAACAGGGATGAGTGTTGTGTCGCTGGCTGTAACAGGGATGAGTGTTGTGTTGTTGGCTGTAACAGGGATGATGTTGTGTCGCTGGCTGTAACAGGGATGAGTGTTGTGTCACTGGCTGTAACAGGGATGAGTGTTGTGTCGCTGGCTGTAACATGGATGAGTGTTGTGTTGTTGGCTGTAACAGGGATGATGTTGTGTCGCTGGCTGTAACAGGGATGAGTGTTGTGTCGCTGGCTGTAACATGGATGAGTGTTGTGTTGTTGGCTGTAACAGGGATGAGTGTTGTGTCACTGGCTGTAACAGGGATGAGTATTGTGTCACTGGCTGTAACAGGGATGAGTGTTGTGTCGCTGGCTGTAACAGGGATGAGTGTTGTGTCACTGGCTGTAACGGATGAGTGTTGTGTCGCTGGCTGTAACAGGGATGAGTGTTGTTTCGCTGGCTGTAACAGGGATGAGTGTTTTGTCGCTGGCTGTAACAGGGATGAGTGTTGTGTTGTTGGCTGTAACAGGGATGAGTGTTGTGTCACTGGCTGTAACAGGGATGAGTATTGTGTCACTGGCTGTAACAGGGATGAGTGTTGTGTCGCTGGCTGTAACAGGGATGAGTGTTGTGTCACTGGCTGTAACAGGGATGAGTGTTGTGTCGCTGGCTGTAACGGATGAGTGTTGTGTCGCTGGCTGTAACGGATGAGTGTTGTGTCACTGGCTGTAACAGGGATGAGTGTTGTGTCGCTGGCTGTAACAGAGATGAGTGTTGTGTCGCTGGCTGTAACGGATGAGTGTTGTGTCGCTGGCTGTAACGGATGAGTGTTGTGTCGCTGGCTGTAACGGATGAGTGTTGTGTCACTGGCTGTAACAGGGATGAGTGTTGTGTCGCTGGCTGTAACAGGGATGAGTGTTGTGTCGCTGGCTGTAACAGGGATGAGTGTTGTGTTGCTGGCTGTAACAGGGATGAGTGTTGTGTCGCTGGCCGTAACAGGGATGAGTGTTGTGTTGCTGGCTGTAACGGATGAGTGTTGTGTCGCTGGCTGTAACAGGGATGAATGTTGTGTCGCTGGCTGTAACAGGGATGAGTGTTGTGTTGTTGGCTGTAACGGATGAGTGTTGTGTCGCCGGCTGTAACAGGAATGAGTGTTGTGTTGCTGGCTGTAACGGATGAGTGTTGTGTCGCTGGCTGTAACAGGGATGAGTGTTGTGTCGCTGGCTGTAACAGGGATGAGTGGTGTGTCGCTGGCTGTAACAGGGATGGGTGTTGTGTCGCTGGCTGTAACAGGGATGAGTGTTGTGTCGCTGGCTGTAACAGGGATGAGTGTTGTGTCGCTGGCTGTAACAGGGATGAGTGTTGTGTTGCTGGCTGTAACAGGGATGAGTGTTGTGTCGCTGGCTGTAACAGGGATGAGTGTTGTGTCGCTGACTGTAACAGGGATGAGTGTTGTGTCGCTGGCTGTAACAGGGATGAGAGTTGTGTCGCTGGCTGTAACGGATGAGTGTTGTGTCGCTGGCTGTAACAGGGATGAGTGTTGTGTCGCTGGCTGTAACGGATGAGTGTTGTGTTGCTGGCTGTAACAGGGATGAGTGTTGTGTCGCTGGCTGTAAAAGGGATGAGTGTTGTGTCGCTGGCTGTAACGGATGAGTGTTGTGTCGCTGGCTGTAACAGGGATGAGTGTTGTGTTGTTGGCTGTAACAGGGATGAGTGTTGTGTCGCTGGCTGTAACAGGGATGAGTGTTGTTTTTGCTGGCTGTAACGGATGAGTGTTGTGTCGCTGGCTGTAACAGGGATGAGTGTTGTGTCGCTGGCTGTAACAGGGATGAGTATTGTGTCGCTGGCTGTAACAGGGATGAGTGTTGTGTCGCTGGCTGTAACAGGGATGAGTGTTGTATTGCTGGCCGTAACAGGGATGAGTGTTGTGTTGTTGGCTGTAACAGGGATGTGTGTTGTGTCGCTGGCTGTAACAGGGATGAGTGTTGTGTCGCTGGCTGTAACAGGGATGAGTGTTGTGTCGCTGGCTGTAACAGGAATGAGTGTTGTGTCGCTGGCTGTAACAGGGATGAGTGTTGTGTCGCTGGCTGTAACAGGGATGAGTGTTGTGTCGTTGGCTGTAACAGGGATGAGTGTTGTGTCGCTGGCTGTAACAGGGATGAGTGTTGTGTCGCTGGCTGTAACAGGGATGAGTGTTGTGTCGCTGGCTGTAACAGGGATGAGTGTTGTGTCGCTGGCTGTAACAGGGATGAGTGTTGTGTCGCTGGCTGTAACAGGGATGAGTGTTGTGTCGCTGGCTGTAACAGGGATGAGTGTTGTGTTGTTGGCTGTAACAGGGATGAGTGTTGTGTCGCTGGCTGTAACAGGGATGAGTGTTGTGTCGCTGGCTGTAACAGGGATGAGTGTTGTGTCGCTGGCTGTAACAGGGATGAGTGTTGTGTCGCTGGCTGTAACAGGGATGAGTCTTGTGTCGCTGGCTGTAACAGGGATGAGTGTTGTGTCGCTGGCTGTAACAGGGATGAGTGTTGTGTTGCTGGCTGTAACAGGGATGAGTGTTGTGTCGCTGGCTGTAACGGATGAGTGTTGTGTTGCTGGCTGTAACAGGGATGAGTGTTGTGTCGCTGGCTGTAACAGGGATGAGTGTTGTGTCGCTGGCTGTAACAGGGATGAGTGTTGTGTCGTTGGCTGTAACAGGGATGAGTGTTGTGTCGCTGGCTGTAACAGGGATGAGTGTTGTGTCGCTGGCTGTAACAGGGATGAGTGTTGTGTTGCTGGCTGTAACAGGGATGAGTGTTGTGTCGCTGGCTGTAACGGATGAGTGTTGTGTCGCTGGCTGTAACAGGGATGAGTGTTGTGTCGCTGGCTGTAACAGGGATGAGTGTTGTGTCGCTGGCTGTAACAGGGATGACTGAACACTGCTGACATGTGGGGAGTCCAGACAGCACCTTTCAATACCACACTGGAAAATACTGAAACCCATTGTCTTGTGTTTTTTAAGTTATATACAACCTCTGCTGCGGTGGTGAGTCCATGAGCCGGGCATGCGAGTCTTCTGCTGGACGCCGTGGTTTGTGCTCATGCATCTGTGCTTCCTGAGCTGCATGAGAGCGGGCCTTCCCCGTTTATTGAGGAAGGTGTTTCTTGTGTTTAATGAGATGCAGTAGGAAGGTAAGGTCCATGGAAGAGACACCAGAGAGACGGGGCTAAGTGTCCTGAAGCGTCATGTGGCTGGTGGACGTCATATGGTGCTGGATTCGATTTGCGCTGCCATCTTTATAGATGGTTTATATTTATAGACCCGTTGTCGTTTGTGTTGTGTTTGTGTCTTCGCTGCTTGTTTCCTGTCTGGTCCCCCCGTACCTCCTGATCGGTTGATGACATTGGAGGGACATTGACGAGTTACCTCATCAAAAGTTGAGATCTTCTTTTAACTTTGAGAAGAGGTGAAGCACTCGTGGAGCTAGAATCTTACAGGAAGTCTGGTTTCGGTGTTAGCGAGAGTGATCTTAAAACGACTTGTAAATAGAAAACAAGACCAAAATACTGGGGTTTTTTTGCTCCCGTCTCGGTATCAGTAAGGCTCCACATCCGTGACTGACTGTGTTTTAGTTAAAGCAATAGTGAATGTAATGTAAATACACGCATGGGTTGGTAGCACATAATGTTGAAAGCCGGTTTGAAAAATGTCTGTCCTATTTTGTCCATTAGTGATAAAGCGGTGATGGTTTCTCTATGTGCGGTGTAATGTGGTGTTCTTGGTGTTCAAACAGTGGTGTTTTTCTCCCGGAGGCCAAGGGAAGTCAGGCGTCCCTTATTTTTTCAGACTGTAGTTTTCATTGTAATAAAAACACTTCGTTTAACAGTTTCAGTAATCCGTCTGTGCCATTTCTTCCCCATTTCTCATGAAGTATTTCACAATGAGCCAAACAGCGCCCCTCTGGATGTTAACATGTGATGAGTGTCAGTCAGTGTGTGTGGTGAAACACTGTATTGCACCCCTACTGTACACGCGTCCCCAGGGAGGCCAGGCCGGAGTTGGCTTCCCTTGGTGAAAAAAAAATGGAAGGGTGAACCAGTCAGATGAGGCTCCCGTCATGCCCCTGCCAGACCGCGATTAGTCAGAATGAACTGGACCTGTATGCCAAGACAAGCCAGCCTCCCTGTGGCCTCACAAGTCAGATCATAGCACGTTGTGGCGTGCAGTTATGGAGGGCGGAGATGTAGAGTTTTTAGTGAAAAAACACATTTACCAAACTACCACTGCAGCAGCAGTTTAAACTTAGGCAAACTGGAGGCAAAACAAAGCCAGGAGCGGTAACGTTAAATACGAATCACGTCCTCGGAAAATGGATGGATGGATGATAGGTCAGATGGGTACAGTTGTTGATCACCAACACTGCTGCACACGTGATTGACAGGCGACCCCGTGGCTACCTAGCAACGGCAAACGCTACAAAAGACATCCAATGTGATCTAGGGCCTCGTGTATCAGTCGTTACTATGGGCAAATTTGTTCTTACATACCCATGGAATTTTTTAGCCCTCAAGATTGTCTGACAGTCAGCAGCAAAGCATGATGGTTATTTGTAATTCCTCCCCCCTAACATCTATTGTCTACCTCTTGCAGCGAGCAATCACCCAGGCCTGCAAAGACATCGGTGTTAGCCAGCCGGTGTCTAAATTCAGGGGTTAGCAGGTTCTACACTGGTCTCTGAGACAAACTTCAGGGCTAAAAAATCCCATGGGTGTGTAAGAACAAATTGCCCCTAGTAACGACTGATACACGAGGCCCGTGGACACGTGGCGTCAGAGGACGTCCACAAGCCTGCAGGAAATGCCTACGAGCGGTTCAGATAGTGGCAGCAGTGGCTCTCAGAGACGGGTATGTTTGTTGCACCAACTCTTGGTTCTCCCTTGTTAGCGTGGACAGCTAATCAACATCCTGGCTGTATCGTCACAGGGTTTACTTGTCCGTGGAACAAAGCGGCGGTCTGTTTCTCGCTGTTTCGATGACCCGTATGTACATACCCGAGGGCAGGTCACTCGTAGGGTCAGCAGTCTCTTGTTATTTTGGTATTTCTGTTTCCATGGCAACAAACGGCGGGGACGTTGAATTAGCTTGATGCTATATACGACGCCGCATTGGAAATGAGAGCTATTTTGTCATTTGTCCGAAGCGCGGTGTGATTATAACAAACATTCACAACACCGGTTCACTTAATTAACAGTCGCGCTTGACTAAAACCACTTTTCCCGTTCCCACCATCACGGCCCATCCCCCACCCCCTTACAGCCTCCATATTTCCTGAAATCGGGTGAGATGTTTCACATCTCATCTTCCTCTCCTCCCATCTCAGATGTGTCTCTCCTCTGTTTTTCTTTCTTCCTCCTCTCCGCCCACTCTCCTCTTTTCTTCTTTCCTCTCCAATCGTCTTCTCTCCTCTAATCCTCTTTCCTCTCCTCTCCTCTTTTCTCCTCTCATTTCCTCCTCCCTTTTTCATCCCCCCTGCTCTTGCTCTCTCTCTCTCTCTCTCTGTCTCTCTTTCTTTCTCTCTCTCTCTCTCTCTCTGTCTCTTCTACACCGCTGTGTACATCCATGTGCATATAAACCTTCATCCTCTCCTTTCACCACCCCTCTTCATCCCCCCACCGCACTTTGGTGCTATGCTTTAATATTTTTAATCTTTCACATTATTCATTCTTTTCTTTTTTTTTATTGAGCTAATGACACGATCGTTCCAGAGGTCTGCGATAGAAATATCCAGGTCTGCCTGGAAATCCATAACAACTCTACACACAGACATGATAAATGAACAGGTTTATTGGAGCTGAGGGACATATCGATGTCATATCGATGTCCTGATTTAAGAGTACACATTGGCTGAGATTTGGGTTATCTTAATATTGCGATAAAGCTTCAAGCTGTTGTCAGTAATTTGCTGTAGGCCAATACGTCTTTATTCAGGTGCCAAAATTCATTATCTGCTACTAGTTTCGGCTGCTCCCGCTAGGGGGCGCCACAGCGGCTCATCGGTTTCCATCTCTTCCTGTCCTCTGCATCTTCCTCTGTCACACCAGCCACCTGCATGCCCTCCCTCACCACATCCATAAACCTCCTCTTTGGCCTTCCTCTTCTCCCCTTCCCTGGCAGCTCCATATTCAGCATCCTTCTCCCAGTATACCCAGCATCTCTCCTCCACACATGTCCACACCATCTCCGTCTTGCCTGTCTTGCTTGCTCTCTTGCCACCTGGTCTCTTGCACACACAGTCCGTCTACCTTCCTCCTGTCCGTCATGTCAGCCAGCTCCCTCCCTTTACCACTCATGGTGCCAAAGTCCAGAGTTCTGACTTTTTCAAAATACTTTCCTTGGTGAAAAAAAAATCGAAGGATTAACCAATCGGACGAGGCTGCCGTCATGCCACTGCCAAACTGCGATTAGTCAGAATGGATTGTACCTATGCCAAGGGAAGCCAGCCGCTCTTTGGCCTCACACCAGTCAAATCATCGCATGTCATCAACGTGACTGAAATGGAAAAAAATGTGAGAACCTTTATGTATTTTTTTGTGTTGACGTCACCGTTAGCAAGTAGCGGCGTGCAGTTATGGAGGGCGGAGATTTGGGGTTTTTAGTAAAAAGGAGGGATTCAGACTTGCAACGGAAAAAGCTACGTCTGCATGGAGTGGCTAGCTGGTAGCGCTAAACTTCAGCAGCTGTTTTGCTGGCCACCGTGAGAATGGCCTTCCTCTTCAAGTAGGAACCGGGAATACTTTGTTTGTCATAAATAAACAGGGTGAGTGAAGGTCTTTATGCATGCTCAGGAATCCTGGTAAGGAAATCCCAGAAAGTTGAATCCGTTCATCTGGACACAAGGTTTAGTGGGAGGAACGTTTCATCACTCATCTAATGCCCCTTTTCCACTGCGTGGTACCAGCTCGACTCAACTCTACTCGCTTTTTTTCTTTGGTTTTCCATCGGGCAAAAGTTAAGAATAGTACCTGGTACCAGATACTTTTTTTGGTACCACCGCCGTCGAGGTTCCAAGTGAGCTGAGCCGATACTAAAAGGTGACATGAAAATACCACCACGAATAAATAAATAAATAAAATATAAATATAAATATATGTATATTTATCATATGCAAATATGGGTGTGACCATTAACTAGAGTTACAATGGCCATGTGTGCTGTTCACAGAGGGTTGGGGAACGTTTGCAATCACAGCATTGTAAGATGGTGATAGGGGGTACTCTTAGCCCCCCCCCTCGCCCTGGTTCAGGGATGGTTGTTCTCTCTTCACATAGATGGCCTCTTTGACTCCCCTCCCCATTCAAACCAGTGTTCCTCCCTATCAAGGATGGTCACATCCTCATCCTTGAAAGAGTGGCCACTGGCCTGTAGATGGTGTAGACCAGTGTTTCTCAACCCAGTCCTCGAGGAACCCCTATCCTGCATATTTTCTTTGCAACCCTGAATAGGTACCTGTTTGTAGTTATTCAACCAACCAGCAATGACATTATGTCAGATGTTGCACACCTTGCATAATTAAGTGCTGCGAGATGATTGGTCGAGTAAGTACAAGCAGGGCTACCTATGCAGGGTTACAATGAAAATCTGCAGGATAGGGGGTCCTTGAGGACTGGGTTGAGAAACACTGGTGTAGACTGTGCAGTCCTGGTCTGTAGATGGTGTAGACTGTGGAGTCCTGGTCTGTAGATGGTGTAGACTGTGCCGTCCTGGTCTGTAGAAGGTGTAGACTGTGGAGTCCTGGCCTGTAGATGGTGTAGACTGTGGAGTCCTGGCCTGTAGATGGTGTAGACTGTGGAGTCCTGGTCTGTAGATGGTGTAGACTGTGGAGTCCTGGTCTGTAGATGGTGTAGACTGTGGAGTCCTGGCCTGACGTGTCAGCTCTCCTGTGTTGTGCCGTCCTCCTGGCCAGCGTCCGTTCAGTTTCTCTGATGTACAGTGCAGGTTGAGTGAAATGCACACCCCCTTCTCCCTCTGTGGCTTTACTGTTGGTGGAACTGCCATGCAGGGCATGTGTGCGGTTGGTGATGTGGTTCTATTCCTTGGCGGTGTTGTGCCTTGGCTGATGGGATTAAGCTGCATGTGGTAGTCCACTGAACTAGTTGTTTTATTGCGGTTGTTCATACACAGAATATAAACACCACTTAGCGCGGTCGCCTCGCAGCAAGAAGGTCCTGGGTTCGAGCCCCGGGGTAGACCAACCTTGGGGGTCATCCCAGGTGGTCCTCTGTGTGGAGTTTGCATGTTCTCTGTGTGGGTTTCCTGCGGGTGGTCCGGTTCCCTCCCACAGTCCAAAGACATGTGGGTCAGGTGAATCGGCCATAATAAATTCTCCCTAGGTATGAATGTGTGTGTGTGTGCCCTTTGATGGACTGGCGGCCTGTCCAGGGTGTCTCCCCACCTGCCGCCCCAATGACTGCTGGGATAGGCTCCAGCATCCCCGTGACTCCAATTGGGATAAGCGGCTGGGATAATGGATGGATGGATGGATGATACCGGGCGCGGTAATAGCTCATCAGGCGACATCACGTTGGCTATTAAGGTGGTGATGTACTCCTGCCAATTAAGTCACCCCCCTCCAAAAAAAAAAGAAGGACACTTCGCTTCCTCAAAACATGTCCCCTCGCTACACCACTGGGGGCAAAGCCACCGTTTCTACTTTGCCACGTGGGTAACTGCAGTCAGACACAAAACAAGGGCAAAGTTCACTCAGCTGCAAAGCTTCATGGGAGCGTTTGTGTTGAGACGTCATTCTCACAACATCTTTTGTGAATTGAACCTTGACACGGGGCAGATAGCGGTTGGAAGTGATGCACGATGCATGGTGCTATCGGCGGCTGCAATCCATTCTTTGTGAATTAACCTGTCGGTACGGAGTGAGTCTAGAAAAAGGAGAGACATCCGCCAGTAGAGGCAGATGAAAGAGGAGGGGGAGTCAACAGATAATTAGAATAGTTACAAATAAATTAAGGTCTCTTTCAAATCGAACATCTCAAAATGAGTAGAAGGTATTGTTCTTGCAACTGCATTTATAATTTCTTTTTTTTTTTGTTATTCAGGATACGTATGAGGGCAGTGTGACAGTGGTGAGGTGTGCGGTTGGAGTGTCAGACGGGTGGAAGGTGGAGGTGGGATGACTCAAGGATCGTCTCTGAGCCCTTTCTTGTTTGTAATGGTGATGGACAGGTTGACGGACGAGATCAGGCAGGAGTCTCCATGGATGATGATGTTTGTGGATGACATTGTGTACTGTAGCGAGAGTAGGGAGCAGGTGGAGGAGAGCCTGGAGAGGTGGAGGTATGCGCTGGAGAGAAGAGGAATGAAAGTCAGTAGGAACAAGACAGAATACCTATGCATGAATGAGAGTGAGGACAGTGGAATGGTGAGGATGCAAGGAGTAGAGGTGACGAAGGCATATTAGTTTAAATACTTGGGGTCAACTGTCCAAAGTAACAGGGAGTGCAGAAGAGAGGTGAGGAAGAGAGTGCAGGCAGGGTGGAGAGGGTGGAGAAGAGTGTCAGGAGTGATGTGTGACAGAAGGGTACCAGCAAGAGTTAAAGGGAAGGTTTACAAGATGGTAGTGAGACCAGCTATGTTGTATGGTTTGGAGACAGTGGCACTGACGAAAAGACAGGAGGTGGAGCTGGAGGTGGTGGAGGTGAAGATGATAAGATTTTCATTGGGAGTGATGAAGAAGGACAGGATTAGGAAGGAGTATATTAGAGGGACAGCTCAGGTTGGACGGTTTGGAGACAAAGCAAGAGAGGCAGATTGAGATGGTGTGGACATGTCTGGAGGAGAGATGCTGGGTATACTGGGAGAAGGATGCTGAATATGGAGCTGCCAGGGAAGAGGAGAAGAGGAAGGCCAAAGAGGAGGTTTATGGAGGTGGTGAGGGAGGACATGCAGGTGGCTGTCAGTTTGTTTTTTGGACTACTTCGGTGCCACCATGGACCCTCTGTCCTGATCCTGTCCAGCATTTGCCTCCCATCTTTTCCCCTCTCTCTGAAAGTGACCATAAAAAGACTCATTCATTCCCCCCCCACCCCCCGTCTCTTGCTCCCCCAGCCATGGTGTGGTGTGAGAGGGGAATCCAGGTGCTGCTGACCACCATGGGGGCGTTTGCCGCCTTCGCCCTGATGACGGTGGCCATCGGCACCGACTACTGGCTGTACGCCCGAGCCTTCATCTGCAACAGCACCGCCAACTCCTCCCAGGAGGACTCCAACAACAAGGACAAGAAAGACCCCGGGGCCCTCACGCACTCCGGCCTCTGGAGGATCTGCTGCCTGGAAGGTAGGGAGCGCTGTCATGGTGTGTGTGTGTGTGTGTGTGTGTGTGTACGTGTGTATGTAGGTGTGTGTGGTTTTCTCTTTCTGTGCGCATGGAGTTGTGTGTATGTGTTCAGGCTGCCTGCAGAGCTCATGAGTGTTGTGGAGTTTGTGTGTGTGTGTGTGTGTGTGAGTGAGTGTGTGTGTGTGTGTGTGTACTGTGTCTAGGGGGCAGGGTCTATGTGTGTGTTTGTTTTCTGTGTGTGTGTGTGTGGGGAGGGGGGGCAGAGGTTACAAGTGTATGTTAGGAGTTGTGTGTGTGTGGGGGGGCAGAGGTTACAAGTGTATGTTAGGAGTTGTGTGTGTGTGGGGGGGCAGAGGTTACAAGTGTATGTTAGGAGTTGTGTGTGTGTGTGTGTGTGCGAATGAGCCTACTTATTTGTTGATGCTGATGAGCAGCTCAGCCATGAAAGACACAATTTGACCTAAATGATTGCAAACCCAAACACACACACACACACACTCACACACACACACACACACACACACAAACAATGCCAGAGAGAGAGTCTGGCAGTCAGTTGTAATGTTTGTTGTGCCATGTGTGTGTGTTTGTTTGTGTGTGTGTGTGTTAATGCTGAGGCAGTGAGGTCAGATGAGAGAATTAAACTTGGCTATGTGGGAAGTGCGCTGGTGCTCTGGACTGACTCTGGTGCTCTGGACTGACTCTGGTGGTCTGGACTGACTCTGGTGCTCTGGACTGACTCTGGTGCTCTGGACCGACTCTGGTGCTCTGGACTGACTCTGGTGGTCTGGACCGACTCTGGTGGTCTGGACTGACTCTGGTGGTGTGGACCGACTCTGGTGCTCTGGATCGACTCTGGTGCTTTGGACCGACTCTGGTGCTCTTGGACTGACTCTAGTGCTCTGGACCGACTCTGGTGCTCTGGACCGACTCTGGTGCTCTGGACTGACTCTGGTGCTCTGGACCGACTCTGGTGCTCTGGACTGACTCTGGTGCTCTGGACTGACTCTGGTGGTCTGGACTGACTCTGGTGCTCTGGACTGACTCTGGTGCTCTGGACCGACTCTGGTGCTCTGGACTGACTCTGGTGGTCTGGACCGACTCTGGTGGTCTGGACTGACTCTGGTGGTGTGGACCGACTCTGGTGCTCTGGATCGACTCTGGTGCTTTGGACCGACTCTGGTGCTCTTGGACTGACTCTAGTGCTCTGGACCGACTCTGGTGCTCTGGACCGACTCTGGTGCTCTGGACTGACTCTGGTGCTCTGGACCGACTCTGGTGCTCTGGACTGACTCTGGTGCTCTGGACGGACTCTGGTGCTCTGGACCGACTCTGGTGCTCTGGACTGACTCTGGTGCTCTGGACCGACTCTGGTGCTCTGGACCGACTCTGGTGCTCTGGACTGACTCTGGTGCTCTTGGACTGACTCTGGTGCTCTGGACTGACTCTGGTGGTCTGGACCGACTCTGGTGGTCTGGACTGACTCTGGTGCTCTGGACCGACTCTGGTGCTCTGGACCGACTCTGGTACTCTGGACTGACTCTGGTGCTCTGGACCGACTCTGATGCTCTGGACTGACTCTGGTACTCTGGACTGACTCTGGTGCTCTGGACGGACTCAGGTCCAGAATAAACGGGGTTGTGTTGTGCTGTTGGATTAATGACTGCCAGTATTGTTTCTGAATCTACTCCAGGAGCTTCTCCTCTGTGTCCGACTTCCTCTTCCTTTCTGCGTTCCAGCTGCCGCAATGAAATGATGATGAATAGGGCGTCCGGGTGGTGTAGCGGTCTATTCCGTTGCCTGCCAACACGGAGATCGCCGGTTCGAATCCCCGGCTTGGTCGGGCATTCCTACAGACACAATTAGCTGCAGCTGGGAAGCCGGATGTGGGTTAGTGTCCTGGTCGCTGCACTAGCGCCTCCTCTGGTTGGTCGGTGCGCCTGTTTTGGGGGGGGAGGGGGAACTGGGGGGGAACAGCTTGATCCTCCCATGTGCTACATCCCCCTGGTGAAACTCCTCACTGTCAGGTGAAAAGAAGCGGCTGGTGACTCCACATGTATGGCAGGAGGCATGTGGTAGTCTACAGCCCTCCCCGGATCAGCAGAGGGGGTGGAGCAGAGACCGGGACGGCTTGGGAGAATGAGGGTAATTGGACGGGTACAACTGGGGAGAAAAAGGGGGGAAAATCCCAAATAAAAAAAGATGATAAATGATGAAGTCAGTACTGGTGAGTCGGGGCCACACATCCAGCTGTGTGGTGTGTTTCTTTTTGTCCATCGTCGTGGTCCATCATGGTCCATCGTGGACCGTCGTGGTCCAGCAGCTCTGAACATCACTGACAGAGTATCAAGGGACGAGAAAAAAACACGGGAAACCGAAACGTCTCCGAAAAACATACGGACAGAAACAAACAGATGACATTTTTGGACTCTTTTAATGTGCAACATTTTTGGACTAAAACTTGGGATTTGGTGTGAAGGACTTACAGGGACTGTCGGCTGATGGGGGACGGGTGTCAACGCTGATGGAGTCATCACCCCGTGAAGCCACCATGTACTTCATAAAGATGGATGGATGGATGAATGAATGAGTGGATGGATGGATGAGTGGATGAGTGGATGGATGGATGGATGGATGGATGGATGGATGGATGGATGGATGGATGGATGGATGAGTGGATGGATGGATGGATGGATGGATGGATGGATGGATGGATGAGTGGATGGATGAGTGGATGGATGGATGGATGAGTGGATGGATGGATGGATGGATGGATGAGTGGATGAGTGGATGGATGGATGGATGGATGGATGAGTGGATGGATGGATGGATGGATGGATGGATGGATGGATGGATGGATGAATGAATGAGTGGATGGATGGATGGATGGATGGATGAGTGGATGGATGGATGGATGGATGGATGGATGGATGAGTGGATGGATGAATGAGTGAATGGACGACATGATAAGTCATCAGCAGTGTGTGGGGAATGCGGGCACAGTACCTGGGGAACGTGTTTCCAGAACAGCTTCCTGTGATCAGGTCACTTCCTGTCCACTCCTGTGCAACATGTTCATGTCGTCATACAGCAGCGTGTTCATGTCGTCATACAGCAGTGTGTCCATGTCGTCATACAGCAGCGTGTTCATGTCGTCATACAGCAGCGTGTCCATGTCGTCATACAGCAGCGTGTTCATGTCGTCATACAGCAGCGTGTTCATGTCGTCATACAGCAGCGTGTTCATGTCGTCATACAGCAGTGTGTCCATGTCGTCATACAGCAGTGTGTCCATGTCGTCATACAGCAGTGTGTTCATGTCGTCATACAGCAGCGTGTTCATGTCGTCATACAGCAGTGTGTCCATGTCGTCATACAGCAGCGTGTTCATGTCGTCATACAGCAGCGTGTCCATGTCGTCATACAGCAGCGTGTTCATGTCGTCATACAGCAGCGTGTTCATGTCGTCATACAGCAGTGTGTCCATGTGGTCATACAGCAGCGTGTTCATGTCGTCATACAGCAGCGTGTTCATGTCGTCATACAGCAGCGTGTTCATGCCATACAACATGACTACATGTGACCCGTGGTAACGTGTTCACCACATCTCATCACATGCCGATTACAGGACGATAAAAGACTGGGGGGGATTTCTGTTTTCTCAGCGCGCCGCCGCAACGAGTCGACCGTCGCCTCACCAACCGACAGCTTCATCGACATTATGAAACATAGAATATATAGCTGGCATTATGAAACATAGAATATATAGCTGGCATTATGAAACATAGAATATATAGCTGGCATTGTGAAACATAGAATATATAGCTGGCATTATGAAACATAGAATATATAGCTGGCATTATGAAACATAGAATATATAGCTGGCATTATGAAACATAGAATATATAGCTGGCATTATGAAACATAGAATATATAGCTGGCATTATGAAACATAGAATATATAGCTGGCATTATGAAACATAGAATATATAGCTGGCATTATGAAACACACACACACACACACATGCAGAGCTTCCAACAGAAGGCTGACTGCAGCGCCGGAGGGCTCATCTATAAGTGGTGAGTCATTTGGCGGTTGATGGAGTCGAGCGCTCATTAGCCATACCTGAGCGACAGACGGTGTCATAAGGAGAGGACAAATGTGTCCCCCCCCCCACACACACACATAACCCAGGGCCATGCACACACATTACAGTATTACGTGTTACACACACACACACACACACACACACACACAGTCATGGACAGCAGCTCTTAATGTAAGATGGCGTCTCTAGGCCAAAGCTCTTAAGGTCATTACAGAGTCGTGATTTGTCCTCCCACGAGATAGCAGAGTGGCTAAACCTGCTGCCCTCGTGCCGTGTAGATGCCCCAGTGTTTTAGCTCTTCTCTTTTGTCTGTCAAGTCTGCTGTTTACCAAGGCTAAGCATGTAAATGACCTCGGCAAATTTTGTAAATGAGCATTATGTAAATGTCTGCTTCCGGTGTGGGAGGATGGCGGCGCGAATTCACGTTCGTGGCGGCCTCACCCAGTACCGTCCGGGCAGTGTCTTTGTCCACGTCTGCGTCTAAATGTTTTGTCTCTTCGTTGGCTGGGAGAGCTTGGTCTGCTGCACTGTGGGCCCAGGGACCGCGGCCTTGCCTGGAGCTGCACCCGAGGAGGTAACACCATGGGTGGTCTTACAGGACACGGAAGTGGAACAGGCTAAGCTAGCTTCCGGTAACACCGAGGGCGGTCTGGCGGCGGCCTCATAGTGTTCCTGATTCCTCAGCACAGCAGCTGATGTCGCTACTGTGCAGTAACGTGAAGCAGCAGTCATCAGACGTAGCATGTAGCATGTAGCGTGTAGCATGTAGCATGTAGCGTGTAGCAACAAATGATTTGCTGGAAGTTCCGTTTTCTGAAGTATGTGTGGTCCAAGTGTTGGCTGGGGATGAAGGGATGAGAAAAGGAAGAGAGGAGGACGAGGGAGCTTAGATGAGGTAATGAGGAATGAAGGAAGAACAGCTTTGTAAAGAGCGGCGGCTCAAGTCTGAACATTTGATGGAGGATGAAAGAGGGATGAAAAGAAAGGATGGGAACGAGTTACTGTGATGAAAGTAAAGAGAACGTCTCTGGACGAGGACTTGAAGCGTCACAACAAGTCCGGTGACTGGAGCCCCGGGGGAGCAGGTTGGAAGTCGGCCCCATGTGAAGTCTCAACACGTTTCCGTTCCCGGCTTGTCGAACAGCAGCCTGATCAGTGGCCTGATGCTTCAAACTGGGATTTATTTTTAAATTTTGATTTTGAGATACTTTATTGATCCCCGTGGGGAAATTATGCTCAGCATTTAACCCATCCTAGCTGTGTAGATAGGAGCAGTGGGCAGCCGCTGTGCAGCGCCCGGGGACCAGCTCCAGCTCGTCTTGCCCTGCCTTGCTCAGGGGCACAGACAGGAGTACTAACCCTAACATGCTTGTCTTTTTGAATTTCCCCCCTTTCTCTCCCCACTTGTATCTGGCCAATTACCCCACTCTTCCGAGCCGTGCCAGTCGCTGCTCCACCCCTTCTGGCGAGCATGTGGGAGGATCACGCTATTCCCCCCAGTCCCCCCCCTCCCACATCCGGCTTCCCACCCGCAGACAGGGCCAATTGTATCTGTAGGGATGCCCGACCAAGCTGGAGGTAAGACGGGGATCAAACTGGCGATCCCCATGTTGGCAGGCAACAGAATAGACCGCCAGACTACCCGGACGCCCTATTTATCATCATTTCATTGCGGCAGCTGGAATGCAGAAAGGAAGAGGAAGTCGGACACAGAGGAGAAGCTCCTGGAGTAGATTCAGAAACAATACTGGCAGTCATTAATCCAACAGCACAACACAACCCCGTTTATTCTGGACCCGAGTCAGTCCAGAGCACCAGAGTCGGTCCAGAGCACCAGAGTCAGTCCAGACCACAAGAGTCGGTCCAGAGCACCAGAGTCGGTCCAGACCACCAGAGCACCAGAGTCGGTCCAGAGCACCAGAGCACAAGAGTCAGTCCAGAGCACCAGAGTCGGTCCAGAGCACCAGAGTCGGTCCAGAGGACCAGCGCACTTCCCACATAGCCAAGTTTCCTTCTCTCATCTGACCTCACTGCCTCAGCATTAACGCACACACACAAACAAACACACATGGCACAACAAACATTACAACTGACTGCTAGACTCTCTCTCTGGCATTGTTTTTATGCGTGACACGGGGGGTAACACAAGGATTCGAACTGGCGATCCCCCGTGTTGGTAGGCAACGGACTAGACCGCTACGCTACCCGGATGCCCCAACATGCATGTCTTTTTGATGGTGGGGAAACCAGAGCACCCGGAGAAAACCCACCGCAGACACGGGGAGAACATGCAAACTGCACACAGAGGACGACCTGGGACGACCCCCAAGGTTGGACAACCCTGGGGTTCGAACCCGGGACCTTCTTGCTGTGAGGCGCCACTGTGCCGCCAATGATGATGCTCGAGGTTCCCCTTTAGTGTCAGTTCTGCACATGCTGGGCTGTTCAACAGATATCAGTGGTGTGGCGTTCCAGTAACCAAACAACCCAGTCGCCAGAATAAAATGCTGGTATTTCACATTTCTGCAAACCACAGATACGTTAAAATCTCCATGTTTCTGAACCAGAAATACGTTTCACATCAACATTTCAATGTATAGCCAAAGTTGGTGGAGCCTGCAGCGTCACATCATGACTGTCAAGTTTCTGTGCGCTGAAAGAAAGAAAATGGCTGACGTTCCTCTCGTTCTCGGTGGAAATGCATCATTTTAAGATTCACCATTAAAAAGGGTTTTGGTAACATTTGTAGCAAGAAATGTGGATTTTATTTTCGGTATCTTCGTTCAGTGAACGTGTATGAGCTTAAGTTCATAAGTTATTCTGAAGATTCTTTCGGGTCTCGCCAGGAAATGATTGGAATAAAACGTTTCCGACATTGAACACAACCCCAAAATGTGTTTCCACAAAACCGGCTAAAATATCCTAAATAAATCAACATGTGTATGTGTACACCTAAATGCAGCGTCATTTCCTTTCTGCTGCAGTAAGTATTTGATATATTCTGTACATACGTATATGTTTTTGCAACCCTATTTACGACGCTACTCTGCAAACCAGAAGAACTGCAAATATGGTGCTGAGTTGTACCAAGCTGCATGGCGTGGCTCAAAGGAATTGTAGTTTGACCTCTGAACTCTGACCTCAGTGCATGTCGAAAGGCTTGTCATTTAGCAACGGAGGGGGCTACAGACATGCGACCTGTTCCAGACGGTTCCAGAGAGCTCTTGACTTCAGCTATATGACGTGGGGTCACTGTCAAATATGGTTGAAATCCATAAAAACAAAAAAAGTGGGCCTCCGGGTGGCGTAGCGGTCTGTTCTGTTGCCTACCAACACGGGGATCGCTGGTTCGAATCCCCATGTTACCTCTGGCTCGGTCGGGCATCCCTACAGACACAATTGGCCGTGTCATCCGGTGGGAAGCTGGATGTGGGTATGTGTCCTGGTCGCTGCACTAGCGCCTCCTCTGGTCGGTCGGGGTGCCTGTTCAGGGGGGAGGGGGAACTGGGGGTAATAGTGTGATCCTCCCACGTGCTACATCCCCC
The DNA here is from genome assembly GCF_029633865.1 of Lampris incognitus. Lineage (NCBI taxonomy): Eukaryota > Metazoa > Chordata > Actinopteri > Lampriformes > Lampridae > Lampris > Lampris incognitus. The sequence goes on along the minus strand of NC_079228.1, from coordinate 39,369,287 downwards.
CGGTGAAACTCCTCACTGTCAGGTGAAAAGAAGCGGCTGGTGACTCCACATGTATGGGACGAGACATGTGGTAGTCTGCAGCCCTCCCCGGATCGGCAGACGGGGTGGAGCAGCGACCGGGGCGGCTCGGGAGGGTGGGGTAATTGGCCGGATACTGTTGGGGGAGAAAAAGGGGGGAAAGCAACAACAACAAAAATAAACAAGAACAAGTTTGAATGGAAAAACAAAAAGGCAGCACGGTGACCCAGGGGTTAGCGCTGTTGCCCCACAGCAAGAAGGTCTTGGGGTCGAACCCCAGGCTGTCCCGGGTCCTTTCTGTGTGGAGTTTGCATGTCCTCCCCGTGTCTGCGAGGGTTTCCTCCAGGTGTTCCGGTTTCCCCCACCATCAAAAAGACATCCATATTAGGGTTAATACTCCTGCCTGTGCCCCTGAGCAAGGCAGTGGAAAGAAGAGCTGGAGTTGGTCCCCTCAGTGTCAGCCATTTTCTCCCCCTTTTTACAGACAGAAACTTGACAGTCATGCGATGTGGACGCAGCCTCCACCACCATTGGCTATAAGTTGAGACGTTGAGAAGAAAGATGTCTGTGGTTCAGAAACATCCACAGTTTAACGTGTCTGCGGTCTGCAGAAACATAAAACACCGACCCTTCATTCCGGCGGCTGGGTTGTGTGTTCGAACAACCCTGCACCTGCAGAATTGACACCAAAGGGCAACCTGGAGCGCCACAGTTTGAAGCACAAGGCCACCGACCAAGCTGCTGTGTTTGAGGAGCTGGGAACGAGAACTTGTCGTCGGTCTAGTAGGAAGAACGGAGCAAGAAAGAGGGGATGAAATGGACGAGTGAAGGGGAAAAGTCCCGTCGTCGTATACAAGAAGGCTCGGCGTTTTCGGTTTTTATTTTTCAAAACCACCCAGCATGCCGAATTTCACCACAAGAGGACACTGTTACGAAACCTCACACGAACAGGAACTTTTGGATTCGTGGAAACATGAAAGCCGGGTGAG